>NC_057800.1:535872383-536097511 GCF_018294505.1 Triticum aestivum
TGGCAAGTTCACCTAGGACGATATAATCTGCTATTTACTTTCTATATGGTTCAGCATGAGAAGATAACTTTAGGAGAATATAATCATCTACCCATGTGATATTTACTTCATCTGCGTTTCAGCCTGTTCAAACTCTGTACAAGCGCCCAAATGGACAAATTTTGATTTGGCGACTTGGTGTTTAACTGTTCTTATTGAATATTGGATCCTGGCCCTTATGTTATCAACCTGTAGTATGTTTCTAGCTGGGTGTCTATTGCTTCTCTTAAGGTCGCAGTAGTTTGATTGACATTATATATATATATATATATATATATATATATATATATATATATATATATATAACAATTTCATTTGGATCACACAACATTCTTTTTCTTGAAAAATCACATGGTTTATTGGACTTGAATTAGCAGTGTGGTTCATGTGATATCCCCAACCCTGAGTACTTTGAGCTTGACAAGCATGACTTTGATCTGATTGCTGCTATTGGAATTGAGATCTGGACAATGCAGGATGGAATCCTTTACGGCAATATTCTTATTACCAATGATTACAAGGTAGCCACCTCTATCCTGGAGAAGACATGGAAGCCCAAGTTTGATGTTGAGAAGGAAAAAAGTAGATGGTTGAACAGTGGAACATCTAGCCTCCCACTTGGTAAGGTGCAGCAGCCTTCTTTTTTTCTCTTTCCCAAGAGCCCATCGTGGATCATAAGTAGGTTCGATCTGATGATCTAGATCGAGTAGGTCAAAGGGACTTGCCGGCAACACTCCTCTTTGAGCTGGTATATCGTTCATCTTAGGTGATTTCCACCTTGGAAAATATCATGGAACATCAAAAAATGCATTTCGAAAAGGTTCCTGCAAAATTCATTTTATTGATCTTGCATTTATGAAAATTATGAATAGGACAATCGTTCGTGTTTTCTTCCAAATGTTCTAATGTATCAAATGATGCCATGATAGTTGGCATTCATGCTTCAAGTATGACATCAGCTCAACCATCGCCAATAGTCTTCTTTCTTGCTATCCAAGTCTTAAAAGAGCAGAAAATCTTTGAACAAGGGGTGGGTGGGGGTACACGGTTTGGTCCCCTGTGCAGAATAAAACAGTTATATGATACATAGGCTACAATTTTCAGAACTGAAACATGGGTAGGTTCCAGTTGTGATTCCGATGTACAACTCCGATTAGTATTTATTCCCACCGGCTGTATATACTGCCTATAATCAACATACCCGTTTTGTGGAATTTTGATCAAATTTGTAAAGCATGGCCTGTCAGCTTATATTGTCTATCTTGTTCATCTGTGAGCCCAACTAAACTAATTCCGTCGTTTGTATTTGATTGAAAAATAGCATGAGTTTACGAGTTGATTTCACATATTTATTTGCCAAGCCCGGTTGTATTTGGCAACCTCTTGCTTAATTTTCAATTTGGCCGGCCTATTGTTTAGTAGGTCTAATATCCCACGCAATTTGTACGAGGACCAAAGGATTATTGTAGTCTGGATGTGTGCATCCTCTTTAACTATCAGTCTATTATGATAACTAACAATAAATTATTATGGCATCCAAGGATTTGTACCCTGACTATAATGCTTTTCCATCACCTTAGATTATGAGTTTGATATTTTAGGAATCGTGTTACTTAGAACAACTTGATAAGGTTATCTGAAAACCAAGATTACACAAACCCTGAGTTTTTGGATAGACATGAGCAAGTTGATTATGATGTTATCTTTTCTGCATCACATGGACGCCCTGCACTGCCCCCACCAGGATTGCACTACCTTGCCCTGCCCGAGATCACCGCCGGCTACATCGCTATGCTCCTCATGGCTAGGTAAGAGCCTTGGCCAAATAACAAGCACATATTTGTGATCTAATTAAATGTGCCAATGGACAAGTACGTACCATCCTACAAATATTGTTGTCATTGTTCTTATGTTGTCAGTACGACAAACAAAAATCCATCCAGTCCACGACCTCCTCCTTATTGCACGATGGTGATGTGTGTGTATGGTCAGCCTGCAATGACAGATAGTTCACAGTCCCAACTCAGTCTGTTGTCATTATGCCCCCCACATTAGCAACATATAACCCTTGTTCTGGTTTATTTTCAAGAAGGCAGAAGCAGCAACAGCAGCAGCAGGCGCGGCCGAAGATCCCGGCGCCGCCCGCCGAGAAGCCTGTGGCTGATGACGATAGGAGCGAGGACATCGCCAGCCCAGACACCCAGCTCACCTTCCCCGAGGACGATGAGCATGACGAGGCAGCGACAGTGGACGACGAAGCCAAGGCCAGCGTGCAGGACAAGGTGAGCCGCCAGGCCGCGAGATCAGTGGGGAAGAACAACATGGAGCAGCTGCCTTAGCTTAGGCTAGGGCTTAGGTGTGCCAGACGCAAGCGGTGCTACCCGCAATAGCTCTCGCCTTGCCGCTGGTGGTGGAGACGGCCTCGAATGGTAGACCGCATCTCTCCTTGTGTGAATCATCTACGTGAGGAGCGGCGACGCACAAGGAAGTACTGGAGAATGGGGAAAGATAAAGTAAGAGCCCTCACGACGAAGCACAAGGGAGTACTGTTTTTTAGTAGAACACAACAGAGCACTAGAGAAGGTGTATGAAGATGAGTTAGTGAGTCCATCTGTGTACGTTAAGTATTTTGTTTGGGCCAAGCCCAAATAGGTAAAAAAAACTCTTCTCAACCAAAGAATCAACTATCTGTAAAACTTACCCAAAAATGTCCAAACAAAATTAGCACACAAAAAAAGTTTTAAAACATTTCAAAAAATATGTTTGTAATTTTTAGAAACACTTAAAAATTCTCCCCAAAATCACTTTTTACTAGGATACCATTTGGAAATATACAACAGAAAAAACATTCTTTAAAAAACATCTATTAAAAATGTTAATTTACATAGAAATGTTCCAATTTTCATAAAAATGTTAATTATTCTTCAAAAGGTGTCACATTTTGTATGAAAAGATTAACTTTTATTAAGGAAATTCCCACGTACAACATTATTATCAATGTTTATTAAAATTAGATATAAAAAATTATGCAAAAGACACATGAAGCAGGTTGTGCTCCTTTTGTTGCCCGGTGCAACGCACGGGTATTTGTACTAGTAATAGATTCATAAGGTAATTTAATTTTCTTTTTAGGAAAGTGTTCCATGCCTTTCCTTAATGGAAATTGGAATCTAATATTTCCTTCCTTCATATCAATAATTGCACCAATTGTTCTAAGGAAAGGTCTACCAAGAATAATAGGACATGAAGGATTGCAATCTATGTCAAGAACAATAAAATCTACGGGCACATAATTCCTATTTGCAAAAATAAGAACATCATTAATTCTTCCCATAGGTTTCTTAATAGTGGAATCCACAAGGTGCAAATTTAGAGAGCAATCATCAAAATCACGGAAACCTAACAAATCACACAAAGTCTTTGGAATTGTGGAAACACTAGCACCCAAATCACATGAAGCATAGCATTCATGATCTTTAATTTTAATTTTAATAGTTGGTTCCCACTCATCATAAAGTTTTCTAGGGATAGAAACTTCCAATTCAAGTTTTTCTTCATAAGATTGCATCAAGGCAACAACGATATGCTTAGTAAACGCTTTATTTTGACTATAAGTGTGAGGAGAATTTAGCACGGATTGTAACAAGGAAATACAATCAATCAAATAGCAATTTTTATAGTTATATTACTTGAAATCCATAGCAGTGGGTTTAGCAACATCTAGGGTTTTAATTTCTTGAATCCCACTTTTATCAAATTTAGCATCAAGATCAAAAGATTCAGAATTCTTGGAAGCCTTCTAGGTAAAGGTGGATCATATTCAGTCCCATAATTATCAAGATTCATATTGCAAAACAAATATTTAATAGGGGACACATCAACAACTTTTATATCTTCAACATTATTTTCATAGGAACTAGAAGAACACACTTTTATAAAGGCATCTTTCTTAGAATGCATCCTAGCGGTTCTTTCTTTGCACTCATCAATGGAAATTCTCATGGTTTTGAGAGACTCACTGATATCATGCTTAGGTGGAGTAGATCTAAGTTTCAAAGAATCAACATGAAGAGCAATTCTATCAACGTTCCTAGCCAAATCATCAATCTTAAGCAATTTTTCTTCAATCATAGCATTAAAATTCTTTTGTGAAGTAATAAATTCTTTAATATTAGAATCAAAATCAAAATCATCAATCTTAAGCAATTTTTCTTCAATCATAGCATCTTATTATAATTTCCATAAGAATTGTTGTAGGAATTACCATAATTATTAGAGGGATTACTAGGATAAGGCCTAGGGTTGAAATTTCCTCTATATGCGTTATTACCAAAATTGTTCCTACCAACAAAATTCACATCCATAGATTCATTATTATTCTCAATAAAAGTAGACAAGGTCATATCATTAGGATCAGAAGAAACACTCTTATTAGCAAATAATTTCATAAGTTCATCCATCTTTCCACTCAAAACATTAATTTCTTCTATCACATGCACCTTTTTATTAGTAGATCTTTCAGTATGCCATTGAGAATAATTAACCATAATATTATCTAGGAGTTTAGTAGCTTCTCCTAAAGTGATTTCCATAAAAGTGCCTCCCGCGGCCGAATCTAAAAGATTTCTAGAAGCAAAATTCAATCCGGCATAAATTTTGTATAATCATCCACAAATTTAAACCATGAGTAGGGCAATTATGTATCATTAATTTCATTCTCTCCCAAGCTTGTGCAACATGTTCATGATCAAGTTGCTTAAAATTCATAATATCATTTCTAAGAGAGATGATCTTAGCGGGAGGAAAATACTTAGAGATAAAAGCATCTTTGCACTTGTTCCATGAATCAATGTTATTTTTAGGCAAAGACGAAAACCAAGCTTTAGCACGATCTCTAAGAGAAAAAGGAAATGGCTTCAATTTAACAATATCATTATCCACATCTTTCTTCTTTTGCATGTCAGACAAATCAACGAAGCTATTTAGATGGGTAGCGACATCTTCACTAGGAAGGTCGGAGAACGGATCTTTCATAACAAGATTCAGCAAAGCAGCATTAATTTGACAAGGTTCAGCATCGGTAAGAGGAGCAATCGGAGTGCTAATAAAATCATTGTTATTGGTATTGGTGAAGTCACACAATTTAATATTATCTTGAGCCATCATGACAAGCAAGCAAACTAGCACACAAGCAAACAAAAGGCAAGCGGGCATAAAGAGGCAAATAGAGACGGAGGATAGAGAGAGAGAGGGCGAATAAAATGGCAAGGGTGAAGTGGGGGGAGAGGAAAACGAGAGGCAAATGGCAAATAATGTAATGTGGGAGATAAGGGTATGTGATGGGTACTTGGTATGTTGACTTTTGCGTAGACCTCCCCGGCAACGGCGCCAAAAATCCTTCTTGCTACCTCTTTTAGCACTCTGTTGGTTTTCCCCGAAGAGGAAGGGATGATGCAGCAAAGTAGCGTATGTATTTCCCTTAGTTTTTGAGAACCAAGGTATCAATCCAGTAGGAGGCTACGCGTGAGTCCCTCACACCTTCACAAAACAAATAAATCCTTGCAACCAACAAAAATAGGGGTTGTCAATCCCTATAGGGCCACATTTGAGAGTGAGATCTGATAGATATGATAAGATAATATTTTTGGTATTTTTATGATAAAGATGCAAAGTAAAATAAAGGCAAAGTAAATGGCAAAGTAAATAACTAAGTAGTAGGAGATCAATATGATAAAGATAGACCCCGGGGCCATAGGTTTCACTAGTGGCTTCTCTCGAGAGCATAAGTATTCTACGGTGGGTGAACAAATTACTATTGAGCAATTGACAGAATTGAGCATAGTTATGAGAATATCTAGGTATGATCATGTATATAGGCATCACGTCCGAGACAAGTAGACCGACTCCTGCCTGCATCTACTACTATTACTCCACTCATCGGCCACTATCCAGCAAGCATCTAGACTATTAAGTTAGAACACTACAAAAAATACACTTTCGTGATGATACGTGTTTGTCACAGTAGGTTGCTTTTTTGTCATGCATGTACATCCATGACAAATTTATGACAGAATCAAGATAGTCATACCTGTGCTGTCGTAGAAGTGTTCCATGACATTACCAAAATTATCATCACGGAAGTGTCCACTTCCATGACAATAAATTGCGCGTCACATAAGTGCTTTCGTCAAGGGTGACCGACACGTGGCATCCACCGTAACGGAACGCCGTTAAGCTATCGGGTCGGGTTTTGGATCCGATATTCCGTTAACAGTCCTGACCAATGGGGATTTTCCACATGTAAAATCATCATTGGCTAGAGGAAACACGTGTCGGCTCATTGTTGGGATAGATGTCATCCACTCACTGGACAGAAGGCGCCTATGATACGTCGACATGTGGCACGACCCAACAGTGGCCCATTCCTGTGAAAAGGCCGGCCCATTTGACTTGGTCAAAAGCTAGCGGGCCGGCCCATGGAAAGCCTGTTAACGGCCTGTTCGCATATAGCCCATTTACAGCCCGCTAACCCAAGGCCCGTTACGCCCTATCCGAATTAGGCCTAGTTGTGTCATCTGGGCCGTCCAATATGATTCCAGACCATTTTTACTTTTGGCCCATGTATAGCCCATGACGTATTTCGGCCCATATGAGGCCCTTTGTAACTCTTGGCCCATTAGTGGCCCGTGCTGAAACTGGCCCATAATGAACAGTGTATTACTTTACACCCATTAACGGCCCGTGGTGAAACTGGCCTGTAATGAACAGTGTATCACTTTATACCCATTAACGGTCCGTTATTCCGTTGGGCCATTTCCAGCCCAAGTTAACTTTCGGCCTTCTAAGGGCCCATTTATTCTTGGGCTCATTTGCAGCATTCGGTAACTTACGGCACGTTACTGTCATTTTCTGTTTGTGGGCCAAATTCAGCCCGTCGTTACAGTCGGCCCGTTTGTGGACCGTTAGTCTGTTGGGCCATTTTCATAGCATCACCAAATACGACCTATTAACGGCCCGTTATGGTTAGCCCATAAAACGTACGATTTCCATTAAAGGCCCGTCTATGGCCCATTAAAGGCCTGTACAAGACCCATAAATGAGCCGGCGGCCCATGGATCCTAAGAGACGTATAAGGCCCATGGATCCTATGAGACGTAGAAGGCCCATGGATCCTACAAGACGTAGAAGGCCCATGGATCCGACGGCCCGTGAAGGGCCATGGTCGGGCAAATTGGCCCCCGTTTGAATGATATAGCATATTCAAAGAATTGTCCTACTCAATACTATCACCTCTAAAAATCCTACACTATTACAACAAAGAGATCAAGGCATAGAAAGGTAGAATAATCCTACACTATACAATAAAGAAATTACAGCTGATTATACCCACTGGGCATTATGGTTCGGCAGGTGATAATAAAGCATACACAAACAGCAAATTACATACATTGGGCAAATACATCTCATACATCATGGACGCGCATCAACTTAACTCCATTTGAACTATAATCTCTTCAGAAAATAGGATTGGCCGGATTCAGATAGCACAAATTTCAGTCTGTAAAATCTCCAATTCCTTCATGGTTACCTCAGTGTCTTGTTTCATTTTTTGACTCCTGCATCTAATACCTGCATGTCCAGTCTCAACTTGTTGATTATACGTTGACAATCATGTACATGTTGTCTTGCCACCTCTAGTTGATGCTCGAGAACATCGGCACATTCCAATTCCAATCCATAATCGTTCGGTAACTGCCATGCCGCACTGCTCGCAGATCTTTGTGTTGATGTCACTTCACCATGAAATATTTCTGTAAGTACACATGACTAGGACAAAAATATAGTTACAACAGTGAAGCGAACAAGACACTATTTTGTACTACATGGCAAAACAGGACTAACAATAATGTTACACGTCACTCTCAAAAACAATGTTACACGTCATGAAGCATAAGCAGGTGATATTTTAAAAATTATAAAAAAGATAGTCTGTGCAGCCTGCATACAGAAACCCCTCTTAGCTCACCAGAGGAGCATGATGTTGGGGCCCAATCGAAAACACTGACAAGTTACAAATTTAGACAGCGCGTTGTGTATAAGTAAGCAAGCAGTTGGCCATTCTGTGCCTCAATTAAAGTCTTAGGGAGCATAATGAACAGCAGAGGGTTTCATACAAACATACTACAGCAGGCAAAACTATGCAATCATTAGCGTAGTATAAACTAGATTGTGAGCCTCATGCAATAATAGTTGGTTATAAACTTCAAAGCTTCAGGCACACTTCAGCAGAGTAATTAAATGGTAAGGCCTTTAATTATGTCAACTAATAGTGATACAAGTACCGAACCTCAGGCATGATTATTTGGGCATCTCATTAATTGAGGACAAATAAAGCAATTGGAAAGAGAAAATTAACTATGCCTAAAACAAACAAGGAATTGAACTGTTGAGTTGCATATAGTGACTTACCTTAGCAGGTTGAAGAGGCTCAGCGCAGCTCCTACTTCTCTTGCAAGGCTCCTTCCTAACATCTTGTACTTGGAAATCCTCAATCTTATGTTCATTGCACCCCCTCTTCAAGGTGACACAAACTAGTTACTCGTCTCCTTGGAAGATAAATATGCATACTTTCCAGTCTATGAACACAAAATGATGAGATTATAACAAAACAACACCACATAATTATGTCAACTAGTTACTCGTCTCCTTGGAAGATAAATATGCATACTTTCCTAACATACTTGCCTACTGTAGTGTACAGCCAAACCTTTATGTCACCTATGAGTTAGACAAGGCCCCACTACAGCAGCCCTTAGTGTTTAAATCGTTGACAAGCTCTGTTAGAGTGTTAGGTCAAGAACAACAAGTAATCAAAGCAAACAGTCCTAGTATGGCTGGCTGATGCAAACAAGTAATTGAACAGATGTGTGAGAAAATCTTACATATCAAGAAAAGAAGCAAAGAAGGAGGCTTAAAGACCATCACTTGACTGACCAGATTTAAGGGGCATTTAAACATCATGTGCAACGTATGAACTAACATAAACATTGCATATTCCAGATTCTACAATGGGATGCACATGTATTAGGTTATGCCATTTATGATTATGCCTAAATATACAGATAGCAGGCAGGAGTGATTCATCATTGCACGCACAATTGAATTGCAGGTTAAGGGCCAGTTCGATTCCGCCTTTTCAGGGCATATTATCAAAATAAGCCATAAAAGATGTAAAGAAGTCATTTTTGAGCTATGGGCTTGGGCTTAACTAATTTCGCTTTGGAGGGGGGTATTTCGGGTAGAACCTCACTAAAAATTGAAGGGAAGGGGAATAGTGAAATGACTCTGTTGTCTACCTATATTACACTCAAAATGCAACTGCTGACGCCCGTGTCACACCTAACCCTCAAGTAAAAACAAACACGCAAGCATTCATTGCCCTGCCCGCTTGCATCTCCTCTCCCCTTTCCCTCTACCTCGATCCCCTGCCTGCAGCACTAGGGTTCCTCCAGCGAGCCGTCGCCACTAGTGCACTACATCTTGTACTTTTTCATTGTGTAACCCTATCTGCAAGTTGACACGACTAATTTCAGACATCTCTACATGATACTACATTGCATATCCCTTACGCATATTTAAACCACCAATTAACGATTGTGTGCGTACCATAAACTAGCCATGACTCTGTATGCTGGACTAGCAGGCACTCTAAGGGAGCCTAATGTAGTGCACTGGAATTCCTACATGCCACCTACGATTTTGTGTAATGTACTGCCCCTGTTCCTAAATATATGTCTTTGTAGAGATTCCAGTATGGACCACATACAGATGTATATAGATGCATTTTCGAGTGTAGATTCACTAATTTTGCTCCGTATGTAGCCTATAGTGGAATCTCTAGAAAGACATATATTTAGGTACGGAGGTACGAGGTAGTATCATGTATGACATCTACATATCTAATTTAGCAGCCAGTGGTAGAAATCATTGTCTGCACAAAGGGATTACTGGTCGAAAATCCTAGCAAAGCACGCCGGCAGGCATAGAACAATACAAGAGAGAGAGACGCGCTTACAAGATCATAGCAATGACTCAGTCCAGGATCTTGGTTGGCCAAGCTGTTAGATCCGGAAGAAACATCGTCCTTGTAGTTTTTGCCAGCTGCATAACAGGTAACAGCGACCGGTTAGTATATTTGAAGTACATCGGGCAGGTGATGCTGGACGGGTTTAAAGGTGACAAGTACCTAGGCTTTGGTGGGTGTTTGGCATCTCTCCAGACTGTGGGAATTGGGTTAGAAATGTCGAGGGTGATGACGCTACGCTGGCTGTCGGGGTCCGGTAAGGAGATCTAGAACCGTCAAGTAGGGTGTTTGTGGAGCGGCTCCGGTAGGGTGGACTACGGTGTGGGCGAAGCGGATCTATGGTCGTGGACGAGGGCGTAGGTGAAGCTGCTCCGGTGGTTGGGTTAAGGATGGTGTCGACGATGCGGATCTACGGCCATGGACGGGGCGTCAAAAGCTGCTCCGGTGGTTGGGTTAAGGGTGGTGTCGACGATGCGGATCTGCGACCATGGATGGGGCGTCAGAAGCTGCTCCGGTAGGTTGGATGAGGGTGTGAGGAAGCGGATCTGAGGACGTGGACTTGTGAGTTGGCAAAGCGTCCCGGTAGGGTTGAGAATGGTATAGGCGAAGCTACTCCGGTAGGGTTGAGGAAGGTGTTGGTGAAGCGGCTCCGGTAGGGTTGAGGAAGGTGTCTGTAGTGACAGACCTCAAACAGTCTGATCTCTATGCTCCGGTGTCATCCTTGGATCAGTAATGCTGACACCACATAGTACTCAGAGGATTTATAGCAGAGTAGCAATCACACACTTATTACATCGAGTGTCTCATAAGAGAACTTATTACAATAAATATGGCTTAAGGCCATCTAATAACGATAACAGCGGAAGGCTTGCAAGATAAGTGAGTCCATCAACTCCAACGGCATCACTGAGTATAGGACCATGACCTAACACTCCTTAATCGTCGTCTGAAAAGTCTGCAACATTAACGTTGCAGCCCGAAATGGGTCAGCACATGGAATATGCTGGCAATGTAACACACAGAGGGTAATGGAATGAAACAATTATACTATATGCATCTTTAGCTGGTGGAAAGCTCTATGGTTATAGTTTTGCGTAAAGCCAATTTTTCCCTACTTCAAAGGAATAAATTTAATTACTATCATGGTGGTTGTTAAACATTGAGAATGGTTGACAGCATTCTCAATCCCAATTAAGCATCATCATTAGTCATAACCCAACAAAATTAATTTAGAGTAACATGTTGAGATTCACATGATAATCCAGGTACTAGATACTCAAGATGTCCATAACCGGGGACACGGCTAACCATGATTAGTTTATTACACTGTGCAGAGGTTTGCGCACTTTTCCCCACAAGACTCGATCGCCTCCGTTTGGTTTCTCGCACTACATGGTGTTTGAGAAGACGGATGACCGAGACATAGTCTTTTAGAAGCGCTAGCACCTTACGATCGGATAGACCGTACCACCTACATCCCCTACATTTGCTAGTCTACCACTGTAAGAGTTCGCGCAACTTAGTCAACTATGCTAGAGCCCATAATAGCTTGTGGCTGCACACGGAAGTTTCTAGTATGAATAGTCTCATGATCCCTTTGAGCCTGGGTGGCGGTCCAAAAGAAAACATGCTAGTCTTGGAATACCCAGGTGCCTCAATCCACCCAGATGTGTGTTTAAGTTGCCACCTTAGATAAACCATTAATTAACAAACTCACATCTGTCATGGATATCACTCACCCAATCCACGTCTACTAGCATAGCATGGCATAATAAGCAAACGTAGAAGTAACTCCCAAAGGTTTGATAATAAACAGGTAATAGGTTCTACCTCATCTACTTCCCATCCCACAATTTAATTAGATCCTAACCATGCAATGTGTGAGGATTGATCTAATGCAATAAAACTGGGTAGTAGGAAAGGTATGATCAAAGTGTTACTTTCCTTGCTGATGATCCGGGAAACCTAGCGATTCAAAGTAACAAGCGGCGCACTCCGGGTATTCTATCGCAGACAAACAAACAAGCATACAATAAGTACTCATCTAATGCACGGGTAAAACTCAAAGAAGAGATCTAACCAGAAGGTTCAACTTAAGAACTCCGGTTGGCAAAAAGAATCAAATTGAACGAAGCAACGAAAGTCAAACGGCGAAAGAAAACAACTTTGTTCTACTAATCTGGATCTAGGGCAAATTTTACAGTGGCAAAAACTTGTTTAAGTTGGTTAAACGGATAGAGGGTTTCGAGATGAAACTCTAGGCGCTTGAATCGGCTGATTTCGATAAACGAGCGAAAAGATATACTAAAACAAAAATCGGATCACGAATCGCGATCAGAAAAATCGCGGATATAATCCGAGTAAAAGAAAAAAACGACGAACGCTCGCTAAATTAAATAAACCGGAAAACCAATCTATTTAAAAAAAAACGAATCTAAAAAAACCGACGGAAAAACTGAATGGTTTTTCGAAAAAAATAAAAAAACGGCGCGGATTTCAAGGCGGCGGCGAACCTCGGCGAGCGTGCGGCGGCGGCGGCGTCCGACGGCGGCGGCAGCGTTGGCGGCTGGGGGCTGGGGGCGGCTTGGGCTAGGGTTAGCTCTGGCTGGGCCTCCCCCCCGGCTTAAATAGCCTAACGGGCCAGGAGTCCTAGTCGGACACGGCCCTAGGTCGGTGCGCATTTTTTTTATAATTACGCGCAGAAGAAAAAAAAGAAATACTAAACGGACTCCAAAAATTCCGAAATAAATTTTCATGGGCTTCTAAAATCAAGCCGCACAAGGTGAACATTTATTTGGGACCTAAATGCAATTTTGAAAAACGCACATTTTTCCTAAATTCAAATAAAACACCGAAAAACTCCAAAATAAAATCTTATTTGATTTTATTATTAAATCCTCAATATTTCTTTATTTTGGGAAAGTCATTTTATTCCCTCTCTCATATTTTTGTAATAGAAATAATTGATGATAAAATAAATAAAATCAAATGATCCTATTCTCAAAATTTGAGAAAACTCAAATATGAAAATAACGAAATCCCCAACTCTCTCCATGGGTCATTGAGTTGCGTAGAATTTCTAGGATCAACCAAAATGCAAAATAAAATATGGTATGCAATGATGATCTAATGTATAACATTCCAAATTGAAAATTTGGGATGTTACAAACCTACCCCCCTTAAGATGAATCTCGCCCTCGAGATTCGGGTTGGTTAGAAAATAGGTGAGGGTGGTCCTTGAGCAAATCTTCCTCTCGCGCCCAGGTGGCCTCATCCTCCGTGTGGTGGCTCCACTGAACTTTGCAAAACTTGATAACCTTGCTGCGAGTGACTCGACTGGCAAACTCGAGAATCTTAATTGGTTTCTCCTCGTACGTCAAATCGTTATCCAACTGAATAGTTTCCAAGGGCATTGTGTCTTTCAACGGTATGTCAGCCATCTCCGCGTGACATTTCTTTAACTGAGAAACATGGAACACATCATGAACTCCTGACAATCCTTCGGGCAATTCCAACTTGTAGGCCACTTCTCCCATACGCTCCAAAACTCGATATGCTCCTACAAATCGTGGCGCTAACTTCCCTTTAATTCCAAAACACTTTGTTCCCCGAAGTGGAGATACTCGAAGATAAGCTCTATCTCCGACTTCGTAAACTGTCCCCTTGCATTTAGAATCTGCATAACTTTTCTGTCTGGACTGGGCTACCTTGAGCCTATCGCGAATCAACTTCACCTTCTGTTCAGACTCTTTAATCAAGTCAGGTCCAAACAACTGGCGATCTCCAACCTTGTCCCACGATAACGGTGTCCTGCACCTCCTTCCGTACAAGGCTTCGAAAGGGGCCATCCTTAAACTGGTTTGGTAGCTGTTGTTGTAAGAGAACTCTGCATATGGCAAATTATCATCCCAACTAGATCCGTAATCTAGCGCACACGCTCTCAGCATATCCTCCAAAATCTGATTAACTCTCTCGGTCTGTCCATCTGTCTGTGGATGAAAAGCTGTACTGAATTCTAGCCTGGTACCCAAAGTTTTGTGCAACTGCTTCCAGAACATTGAGGTAAACTGGGTTCCTCTATCTGATACGATACTCCTTGGAACTCCATGCAGATATACGATCCTGGTCATGTATATCTTTGCCAACTTAGCACTGGTGTAAGTGGTCTTTACTGGGATGAAATGAGCTACTTTCGTCAATCAATCGACTACAACCCAAATCGAGTCATAGCCTAAACGAGTCCTGGGCAATCCCATGATAAAATCCATGCCTAGCTTATCCCACTTCCATTCAGGTATCGGCAATGGTTGTAACAATCCGGCTGGCTTCTGATGCTCTTCCTTTACTCTCTGACATACATCACAAACTGCTACATACTCCGCAATATCCTTCTTCATTCCGGTCCACCAGAAAATATCCTTCAAATCCAAATACATCTTGGTATTTCCTGGGTGAATTGAATACGGTGAATCGTGTGCCTCTTGCAAAATCAACTTCCTGATCTCCGGGTCATTGGGTACGTAAACGCGGTCTTCAAACCATAGGGTGTCGTGCTCATCCTCACGAAATCCTTTAGCTTTTCCTTTGCTCAATTTATCCTTTATAGCGGCAATCTCTTTGTCAGTCTTCTGAGCTTCCCTGATTCTATCCATCAAAGTTGACTGAATCTCCAATGCTGCTCCATAGCCTCTCGGAACTATTTCCACACATAGTTCACGAAGATTTTCTGCTAACTCCTTGGGTATTTCTCCCATCATTAACGTATTGACATGGTTCTTACGGCTTAATGCGTCAGCTACTACATTAGCCTTTTCGGGGTGATAATGCAATTTCATATCATAATCCTTGATGAGCTCCAACCATCTCCTTTGCCTGAGATTCAACTCCTTCTGTGTGAAAATGTACTTCAAACTCTTATGAGGCATGTACACCTCACAATGGTTTCCTATGAGGAAATGCCTCCATGTTTTCAAAGCATGCACTATGGCTGCTAACTCCAAATCATGCGTGGCATAATTCAACTCATGAGGCTTCAGTTTTCTTGAGGCATATGAAACAACTCTCCCTTCGTGCATAAGCACTGCTCCAAGTCCTCGACATGAAGCGTCGCAATACACCTCATAATCCTTGGTCTGGTCTGGCAAAATCAACACTGGTGAGGTAACCAAGCGTTTCTTCAACTCCTGAAAACTAGCCTCACATTCCTCCGTCCATATGAACTTGGTATCTTTCTTTAACAACTCAGCCATAGGCTTCGCAATCTTTGAGAAATTCACAATAAATCTCCGGTAGTATCCTGCGAGTCCAAGAAAACTCCGGATCTCTCCAACTTTTGTTGGGGCTTCCCATTTGGTCACGGTATCAACTTTAGCGGGATCTACTGCCATTCCTTCTCCGGATATAACGTGTCCGAGAAATCCTACTTCCTTCAACCAAAACTCACATTTGCGGAACTTGGCATATAATTGATGTTCTCTGAGTTTTCCAAGTACCAAATGCAAATGCTCCTTATGCTCCTCTTCATTCTTCAAATAAACCAGGATATCATCAATGAACACTACGACGAACTTATCCAAGAACTCCATAAACACTTTGTTCATCATGTTCATAAAATAGGCAGGTGCGTTAGTCAGACCAAATGACATAACGGTATACTCGTACAGCCCATACCTGGTGGTAAAAGTTGTCTTAGGTATATCCTGTTCTCGAATCTTCAACTGGTGGTATCCTGATCGCAGATCGATCTTGGAAAATACCTTAGCTCCTTGCAATCGATCAAACAGATCGTTGATCATTGGTAGTGGGTACTTGTTCTTGATTGTTACTTCATTCAATCCCCGATAATCAACAACCATCCTTAATGATCCATCTTTCTTCTCCACTAGTAGTACCGGTGATCCCCAAGGCGAAGAACTTGGGCGGATATATCCCTTATCCAGTAACTCCTTAATCTGCTTCTTAATTTCCACCAAATCCTTTGCTGGCATCCTATATGGTCTCTTTGATATTGGCCCTGTGCCTGGCAATAGCTCAATCAAAAACTTAATATCTCTATCTGGTGGCATGCCTGGCAACTCCTCTGGAAATACTTCAGGGAAATCCCTTACCACTGGTACTTCCTCCTACACAACTCGTGTTAGGCAATTTACTTGAGTCCTCTTTGGCACATGTCGGGATACATATTTGATCCTTCTCCCTTCTGGGGTGGTAAGCAAAATTGACTTACTAGCACATTATATATTCCCTTCATACTTTGATAACCAATCCATGCCTAATCTCACATCCAATCCTTGAGATTCCAATACTATTAGGTGTGAGGGAAAAACATAGTTACCAATCCTTAATGGTAACCGATCACACCATAGAATAGCCACATACTCTGCTCCAGGCGAGGTTACTAACATGGGTGACCTAAGGGCTTGGGTTGACAGGTTATACTTATCCACAAATCCCCTGGAGATGTATGAATGCGATGCACCAGTATCAAAAAGAACCAGTGCAGTAAATGACTTAACCAAAAACTTACCTATTACTGCATCGGGCTGAGCTTCAACCTCCTCCACGCTAACGTGGTTCACCTATCCCCTGTTGAAAGGGTTCGGCTTCTTCCCAGAACTTCCATTGCCATTTTGGCCTTCAGGACTTCATTGGCATAGTGTCCGATCTTCTGACACTTAAAGCAAGTGACTTGGCTCAGGTCCTTCTTGGCTGGGGTGTCAGATTTCGGGTTCCGACAGACTCTTGAGGTTCGAACACTGGGGTGCGCGCGGAGATTTTGCCTCCTACCTACCTGCACCCCTCCACCTTGCTAGGATCTAAACTATGGAAAGAACAACACAAGAGACACAGGGTTTATACTGGTTCGGGCCACCATTGTGGTGTAATACCCTACTCCAGTGTGTGGTATGGTGGATTGCCTCTTGGGCTGATGATGATGAACAATACAACGAAGAACAGCCTCACGAGGGTCTGCTCTTGGCTGGGGCGATGAACTGCTGGGAGGAGCTCAGTCACCTTTCTCTCTCTCTCTCTCTTTCCCGTCTCTCTCTCTCTGCCCCCTTTGCTCTGTGGGTGGCTGGTCCTATTTATAGAGGCCCTGGTCCTCTTCCCAAATATCGAGCGGGAAGGGAGCCAACAATGGCGGGCTAATTTGAAGGGGGGCAACTAGTACTAGCTACCCTGACAAAAGTAGTCTTCGCCTGCGCAAAGCTCTGGTACGCCGTCTTGGGCTCCACGGTGACCTCTATCTCATAGTCCTCCTGGTCTTGGTCTCGTTGCACCGAAATGGCAACCTTTGCCTGATGCCTCGGTACTCCACGGCTGCGCTTGCCCCCTTTGCACCAAAGAGGAAGGGAGGACACTGCGCGGGCTGGCACCCACCTAGCGCCCCCGGTCGTCATGGCTTGCGTCACGGGCACCTCGTGAGGTACCCCGCCTTGATCTCTCCGCCTCCTCGTGAGCCAGCCTGACGTTGCCGCGCCTGAGGAAGCTCCGCGTCGTCCGCCCCACGAGGCTTGTTCCCTCGCGAGGGTCTTGTGTTTGTGTTGGTGAAGATGGGCCGCGCTGGGCCCCCCTTTGAGCCACGCCGCAGGCAGGCAAGTCTGGGGACCCCTGTTCCCAGAACGCCAACAGTAGCCCCCGGGCCCGAGGCGCGCCCTGACTTGGCCGTGCAGGGAGGCGGAAGGGCAAGAGCGAAGCGCCGCGGGCCCTAACAGCCTGCGGCCTTGGGCGCCGTGTGGCGGTTGATTGGACGTGGGCGTCTCCACTTCCCCATGGCGCCTTGGCAACTGCACGGATTGGACAAGTCCCTGCACGCAAAGCGGGTCATAATTACCTGCGATCGTGGGGGCCGTTGGTTGGCCATCGCCAGTTATAAGTATGGACCGGCGCCCGCCCTTCCAGTTCATCCCTCCTTGCTTCTCCTTTTCTTCATGGCCCTGTCAAGGAGGTTCTCAGGCACAGGGAAGGGGAAGGCTCGCCAGGTTGAGCCCGCCTCTACCCCACCCAAGCGCGGCCGAGGGTGCCCTCGCAAACATCCTGTGGCCACCGTGGTGGCTCCCTGCGGCCGTGGAGGCGATCTTCAGCACATCGATGGGCGGATTGCTGCGGCCGGGGGGCGCGCTCTGGCTGCGCGTCCCCCTAGGCCGTGCTTTTGCGCTGCTGAAGTGCTGCCGGAGTTCGTCATGTGGTCGGCGGGGCCGACCAGCACCCGGCTTCCACTTCCTCGCTTCCTCCTTGGCAAGCTCCCGCCCGGTGCCCCGGGCGGCCTCTGGCTCCAGGCCGACGGCTGCTGCAGCCGGGCCTCATGGGTCTTACTGGAGGTCTCCGCGGCCGGGAGCCTGTTCCTGGCCCGCGGTTGGCAGACGTTTGCCCGCGCGCGTGGCCTGAGCCGTCGGTGCACCCTACACTTCAAGTTCGACGGCGATGCCACCCTCTACGTGAGAGTGTTTGGGGAAGATGGTCGCCGCGCAGGGTGTTGCCCCGAGGGTGGCGACCGCGGCTGGGAACCCAGCTCCGGCGATGATGGAGAGGGCAGCGCTCGCGCGGCTGGCGGCGCTCAGGGTTCCTCAAGCTTCTCCTGTTCTTCTTCAGGCGGTGACTCTTCTAGCGGTGGCCGCGGTCAGCCTCCACGCCGTCGTATCTGCTTGGGGGGTGGCAACGTGTCCGCCCGCCGTCGCGCCCTGGTGAAGCGCGAGAGGGAGTCCGCCTGAGCTCCGGAGGTAGCTCGGGCCTTCCCTGCGGGCCGGTGTGAGGCGAGCTGCACCATATTTGTTCTTCCTTTTCCTTTTTCCTGCGTAACAAAGACAATAGTGTGGAGCCCCGCAGGGGTGTGTTTGGGTTATTGCTGTTAATCATCGTTCTGCTTTTGTTACCGTACCTTCCGGCTACGTGCCCGAGCGTGGATAGTTCCCGGCCCCGGCCGCGGGGGGCGACCGACCCAGGCCCTTTGTTTGTGTCGCGGTGCCCGTGGGGCACAGACTGGAGGGGTGCTCCTATAAGGGGCCCAGGTCACGAACTCTTTGAATGACTAGGGTAGGAACACTCACGAGGGCACTCAGCTGCCCCCCTCGCGAGGCCGTGCACAAGAGAAATCGAGGCAGGAGAGTGAAATGTCGAAGAACCACAAGCCAAAGACGGCAGCAACTTCAATAAAACTTCAAATGAGAAGGAACAAGCCAATTGCGGAAAGCAAATGAAAAGCCGCGTCCGGCACCTAATCTAGTCTTCGACGTCTTCTCACCAGCGCGGAGCTAAGTGCTGCCACTGGGCGTGGGAGGGAGCCCCAAGGCCTGAGGCCGGCGCTCCTGAGACTCCGGGGCGTGTACAACCCCAACTCATTATTACGTGAGAGTGTCACGGGCGGCGAGCTTCACAGGCATTGGCCTTCTTCACAGGCTCCGGGCCTTTTCCAAAACGCGATAGCTTCACAGGCATTCGCCTTCTTCACAGGCTCCGTGCCTTTTCCTAAACGTGATAGCTTCACAGGCATTCGCCTTCTTCACAGGCTCTGGGCCTTTTCCAAAACGCGATAGCTTCACGGGCATTCGCCTTCTTCACAGGCTCCGGGTCTTTTCCAAAACGCGATAGCTTCACAGGCATTCGCCTTCTTCACAGGCTCCGGGCCTTTTCCAAAACGCATAGCTTCATAGGCTTCGGGCCTTTTCCAAAACGTGATAGCTTCACAGGCATTCGCCTTCTTCACAGGCTCCGGGCCTTTTTAGGGGTAGAACCTCCGGAGGTGCTGGATGTTCCATGCATTCTGGACTGGCACACCCTCCTGAGTCTCCAAGCGCGCGGAGCCGGGCCTGGAAACATGAACAACTTTGAACGGGCCCTCCCACATGGGAGAGAGCTTGTGCAGCCCCTCCCTGGAGAGAACCCGCCTGAGCACGAGGTCTCCTACCTCGAGAGTTCTGGGGCAGATGTTGCAGCAGTGATATCGCCGCAGTGCTTGTTGGTACCTTGCCGCTCGTAGCGCGGCTTCTCGGCGACGTTCCTCCCCCAGCACGAGGTCCATCCCCCGCATGGCGTCCTGCTGTGCCTCGTCAAACGCCAGGACCCGCGCGGAGCGACGTCTGGCCTCGTGAGGGAGGACCACTTCGGCTCCGTAGACCAGGAAGAACGGGGTCTCTCCAGTCGGCTTGGTTGCGGTTGTGCGGATGGACCACAACACGGACTGAAGCTCGTCGTACCAACCTCTGCCGCAGGCCTCCAACTTCTTCTTGAACGTCCTGGTCTTGAGGCCCCTCAGGACCTCCGCGTTGGCTCCCTCGGCCTGGCCGTTGCTTCGGGGGTGCACCACCGAAGCGTAGCATATCTGCGTTCCAAGGTTAGCATAGTATGTTTTGAAGAGGTTACTGGTGAACTGTGAACTGTTGTCCGTGATGATGCGATTCGGCTCCCCGAACTGACTCACGATGCCCTTGATGAACTTGACCGCGGAACCCGCGGGAATGGTGCGGAGAGCCTCTACTTCAGCCCACTTGGTGAACTTGTCCACGACGACGTAGAGGTAGAGGTAGCCCCCGGGCGCCCGAGGAAACGGGCCCAAGATGTCCAGCCCCCAGACCACGAATGGCCACGAAAGGGGTATAGTCTGCAAGCCTCCTGCTGGCTGATGGATCTACTTGGCGTGGAACTGGTAGGCCTCACAAGCTTTCACTAGTTCGACGGCGTCATTGAGCGCGGTGGGCCAATAAAACCCACTGCGGAACACCTTGGCGACGAGGGAACGTGATGATGAATGATGTACATAGTCTCCGCCGTGTATATCTTCCAGCAGTTCCTTCCCTTGCTCCCTGGAGATGCAGCGCAGGGATACATAGTTTGGCTGCTTCCGGTAGAGCTCTCCATCCTTGATGCAGTATGCCGTGGCCTGGCGTCCCACTCGCTCCGCTTCCTCCTCCTTCTCCGGCAGGGTCCCTTGCATTAGGTAACTCCGGAGCTCCGCGATCCAACATCCCTCCTGAGGTTCCATCGTCAGGAGCAGGCGTGCTCCTGAGGCCGGGCCACAGGCCGGAGCCCCTGAGGCAGGTGGTTGGGGGAGCTCCTCCCGGAGCTGAGCCGTGTTTGATAATGACGGCAAGGCTGATGGCTTGAAGAGCCGCTCCTCGAAAACGCCAGGCTCCTGAGATAACCGCCTGGACGCCCGTTTGGCAATGTCGTCGGCCTCCTGATTGGTGCCACGGGGCACATGCTGCAACTCCAACCCCCAGCGCTTCTTCTCCATCTTGCGGACCTCCGCTAGGTAGGCTTCCATGTGCTCATCCTTCGGCTCGTACACCTTGTTGGAGAAATTGACAAGGAGCTGCGAATCGCCCTTGATGGTGAGGCGTTTCACCCCCAGGGCAGCCGCGGACTTCAAGCCCGCTATTAAACCTTCATACTCCGTTATGTTGTTGGAGACCTTCTCACCTTGCTGGAAACAGAGCTGCACGGCGTAGCAGAGCTTGTCCTGAGCGGGCGATATAAGCACCGCCCCAGCCCCAGCGCCATGCCTGGAGAGCGCCCCATCGAAGTACATGACCCAGCCTTCTGGCGCCTCGCTTCCCGGGGATAGGGAGAGATCCTCGTTGGCCTTGAGGCCTGGCGCCTCCGTCCATTCTGCCACAAAATTCGCCAACACTGCTCCCTTGATGACTCTGGTCGTGCTGAATTCGAGCTGAAACGCTTGTAGTTCTATGTTCCACTCAGCGACCCTTCCAGCTGAATTAGGGCTCCTGAGCACTCTCTCCAGGGGGTATGACGAGACGACCTTGATGGGGTGACCCTGAAAATAGTGCCGCAGCTTGCGCGAGGCCACCGGTAGCGCGAGGAGGAGTTTCTGAGCCATGGGGTACCGTGCCCTTGCATCCCGCAACACCGTGCTGACGAAGTACACTGGGTGCTCAACGAGGTGGAGTGTGTCAGTGCTGGTGGCTCCCTTCGGAGACCGTGGCGCCTCTTGAGGCAATGAGACCTCCTGAGACTGGCCCTTTGGAAGAGGAGCCTCTTCCGCCTCTGGTGCGCCCCTCTGCGGCGGCTGATCCTCCTCAACTGCGGTGGCGGTTTCTGTAGGCCTTCCTTGTCCCTGTTCTGCCTTGTCCCGGGTTGCTGCCGTGGTTTTGATTCGGCGCTCCTCTCTAACTGCCACCAAGGCTGCGTTGGCGGAGTAGGGAGTCGCGGCGAGGTAAAGCACCAGGGGCTCTTGAGGGTGCGGAGCCACCATGATCGGTGGGCTGGTCAGGTATCTCTTGAGATCCTGGAACGCCTTGTCAGCCTCTTTAGTCCACTCGAAGGGCCCCTTTTTCTTCATTAGCTGGAAGAAGGGCAGTGCTCGTTCCCCCAACTTGGAGATGAAGCGCCCTAGCACGGTCACACGCCCCGTGAGCTTCTGCATTTCTATGAGGGTCTTTGGCGGGCTCATGTCTTCCACCGCCTTGACCTTCTCCAGGTTAGCCTCGATGCCTCGGTGGGACACGAGAAAACCCAAGAGCTTGCCCGAGGGGACTCCGAACACACACTTCTCTGGGTTGAGCCGTAGGTTCACTGTGTTGAGGCTCGCAAAGGTTTCCTCCAAGACTTTACCACAATGTCATCGACATAAGCTTTAACATTCTTCCCAAGCTGCGGGCCCACGGCATGCATGTGTAGCAGTACACCCCACACGGGGTTAGGAAGGCTGTCTTATCGACGTCTTCTACCGCCACCTTGATCTAGTGATACCCAGAGAAGGCATCCAAGAAGCATAACAGGTCGCATTCCGCAATGGAATCGACGATCTGGTCGATGCGGGGGAGCAGGAACGGATCTTGCGGGCATGCTTTGTTGAGGTTGGTGAAGTCGACGCACATGCGCTCCTTCCCTCCCTTCTTTGGCACAACGACATGGTTGGCCAACCAATTCGGGTATCGGACCTCGCGAATGACCCCAGCGGCTTCTAACTTGCGGGTCTCTTGGACGATGAAGGCCTGCTTTTTTGTGGATTGCCGCCCGGCCTTCTGCTTCACAGGGCGCACGTTGGGGCACACGTTGAGGTGATGCTCGATTACACTCCTAGGGATCCCTGCCAACTGGCCAGGCTCCCAAGCGAATACCTTCTTGTTTGCGTGCAGGAACCCAACCAGGGCCTTCTCCTGCTTGGGTTTGAGGTGGGCGCCTATGGTGAAAGTGGCGTTGGTGGATCTGTCCTCATCGACGGGTATCTGCTTGGTTTCTGCCTTGTCCTGGGTGAACAACTGTTTCTTCTTGGCGGGTGTAGCCCCCTTGGGCCTGGGGTCTCCAAGTCGGCGGGCTGTGCCGACGCCGCCGTCTTGAAGGCGAGCTTGAGCACCCGCAGCGCGTCCCCGGTGTCCCCGTGCACAGTGAGGACACCGCTACTCCCGGGCATCTTCATGAGGTTATACGCCGGGTGCGTCGCGGCCATGAACTAGGCCAGCGCTGGGTAGCCGAGGATGGCGTTGTAGGGGAGGCCGATGGGGGTGATGTCAAAGTCGACCAGCTCCATGCGGAAGTTGTCGTAGGTGCCGAAGGTTACTGGGAGCCGGAACTGTCCCAAGGAGCTGGACGACTTGCCCCCCATGCCTGAGAAGGGTCGGCTGGGTTGCATCCGTTCCAGGGGTATGCAGAGGAGGTTGAAGGCCTCGACCGAGAGCATGCTGAGGCCCGCGCCGTCATCAATGAGGGTTCTGGTGACGGCCACCTGGCAGATGGTGGGGGTGCACAGCATGGGGAGCGCACCCGAGCAGGCTGAGTTGGAGGGGTGGTCCTCCGGGCTGAAGGTCAGGCCGGTCTCGGGCGCCGCCCGGTCCAGGGGAGCCCCCTGCCGCATGGAAGCGGCGCTGACCCGGCGGATGAATGACCTGACGTGATGACTTGTGGGCGGCGCCTGCGAGCCGCCCAAGAGGGCCACGATGACCGGGGGTGTTGGTGCAGCGCGATGGGCGGGGGAGAGGTTGCGGGGCTCCATGGGCGCGCGGAGCGCGCGGGACGAAGAACCAGCTGGGGTGAGCAAGGGAGTTGCGGTGCGGCCGTCTTGCCGCACGAACGGATGCTGGGACGATGCTCGCTGCTCGTCCCCCGCCGGGCCGGTGGCGGCGTTGACGGCAGGTGACGGGGAACGGCGAGGACGCCCGCCGACAGGGGCCGTCTGGGCGACGCGGGAAGCGAGCGCGGCCCGGCGCTCGGCGCTGGCCCGACGAGCGTCAGACATGGGCGTGATGGTCGGAGGAGAACGGGGTGGTGGAACACGAATCCCGGCGCACCCCTACCAGGTGCGCCAAATGTTGGATTTGGGTTCCGGCAGACCCTTGAGGTTCGAACATTGGGGTGCGTGCGGAGATTTCGCCTCCTACCTACCTGCACCCCTTCACCTTGCTAGGATATAAACTATGGAAAGAACAACACAAGAGACACAGGGTTTATACTTGTTCGGGCCACCATTGTGGTGTAATACTGTAGCGACCAGACCTCAAACAGTCTGATCTCTGTGCTCCGGTGTCATCCCTGGATCAGTAATGCTGACACCACACAGTACTCGGAGGATTTATAGCAGAGTAGCAATCACACACTTCTTACATCGAGTGTCTCAAAAGAGAACTTATTACAATAAAATATGGCTTAAGGCCATCTAATAACGATAACAGCGGAAGGCTTGGAAGATAGGTGAGTCCATCAACTCCAACAGCATCACTGAGTATAGAACCACGACCTAAAAACTCCTTAATCGTCGTCTGAAAAGTTTGCAACATTAACGTTGCAGCCCGAAAATGGGTCAGCACATGGAATATGCTGGCAAGGTAACACATAGAGAGTAATGGAATGCAACAGCTATACTATATGCATATTTGGCTGGTGGAAAGCTCTATGGTTACAGTTTTTGCGTAAAGCCATTTTTTCCCTACTTCAAAGGAATAAATTTAATTACTATCATGGTGGTTGTTAAACATTGAGAATGGTTGACAGCATTCTCAATCCCAATTAAAGTAACATCATTAAACCCAACAAAATTAACTTTAGAGTAACATGTTGAGATTCACATGAAAATCCAAGTACTAGATACTCAAGATGTCCATAACTGGGGACACAGCTAATCATGATAGTTTATTACACTCTGCAGAGGTTTGCACACTTTTCCCCACAAGACTCGACCGCCTCCGTTCGGTTTCTCGCACTACAGGGTGTTTGAGAAGACAGATGACCGAGACATAGTCTTTTAGAAGCGCTAGCACCTTACGATCGGGTAGACCGTACCACCTACATCCCCTACATCTGCTAGTCTACCACTGTAAGAGTTCGCACAAATTAGTCAAATATGCCAGAGCCCATAATGGCTTGTGGCTGCACACGGAAGTTTCTAGTATGAATAATCTCATGACCCTTTGAGCCTGGGTGGCGGTCCAAAAGAAAAACAGGCAAGTCCTGGAAACCCCAGGTGCCTCAATCCACCCAAATGTGTGTTTAAGTTGCCACCTTAGATAAACCATTAATTATCAATCTCACATCTATCATGGATTTCACTCACCCAATCCACGTCTACTAGCATAGCATGGCATAATAAGCAAACGTATAAGTAACTCCCAAAGGTTTGATAATAAACAGGTAATAGGTACTGCCTCATCTACTTCCCATCCCACAATTTAATTAGATCCTAATCATGCAATGTGTGAAAATTGATCTAATGCAATAAAATTGGGTTGTAGAAAAAGGTATGATCAAAGTGTTACTTGCCTTGCTGATGATCCGCGAAACCTAGAGATTCGAAGTAACAGGCGGCGCACTTCGGGTATTCTATTGCAGACAAACAACAAGCATACAATAAGTACTCATCTAATGCACAGGTAAAACTCAAATAGAAATCTAACCTGAAAGTTCAACTTAAGAACCGTGGTTAGCAAAAAGAATCAAATCGAACGAAGCAAAAGAAATCAAACGGCGAAAGAAAACAACTTCATTCTAGTAATCTGGATCTAGGGCAAATTTTACAGTAGCAAAAACATGTCTAAGTTGATTATTCGGAAAGAGGGTTTCGAGACGAAACTCCAGGCGCTTGAATCGCCTGATTCCGATAAACGAGCGAAAAGTTATACTAAAACAAAAATCGGATCAGAAATCGCGATGAGAAAATAACCGCGAAAAATCCGACGAAAAAGAAAAACGATGAACATAATTTTTTTAAACGGCACAGAAAACAAGGCGGCGGCGAACCTCGGGCGGCGCGCTGCTCCGGCGGCGGCGGCGGCAGGCGGCGGCGGCGGTGGCGGGGCTGGGCTAGGGTTAGGGTTTTGGCTGGCTCGGCTCGGGCCTCGGGCGCGCCTTATGAAGGCCCCGGCCAGGCGGAGTCCTGGCCGAGTACGGCCCATAGTCGGTTCCGCGTTTTTTTTAATAATTCCGCTCGGAAGAAAATAAAAAGAAATACTAAACGGACTCCAAAAATTCACGAAATAAATTTTCCCGGGTTTCTAAAATCAAGCCCGATAAAGTGAACATTTATCTCGGCCCAAACTACAACTTTGAAAAACGCGCAATTTTCCTAAATTCAAATAAAAATACCGAAAAACTCCGAAATAAATCTTATTTGATTTTTTTATTAAATCCTCAATATTTCTATATTTTGGGAAAGTCATTTTATTCCCTCTCTCATATTTTTGTAATAGAAATAATTGATGATAAAATAAATAAAATCAAATGATCATGTTTACATAATTTGAGAAAACTCAAATATGTAAGTAACGAAATCCCCAACTCTCTCCGTGGGTCCTTGAGTTGCGTAGGATTTTCTAGGATCAAAACCAAAAGCAAAATAAAATATGATATGCATGATGACCTAATGTATAACATTCCAAATTGAAAATTTGGGATGTTACAAACCTACCCCCCTTAAGATGAATCTCGCCCTCGAGATTCGGGTTGGCTAGAAAATAGGTGAGGGTGGTCCTTGAGCAAATCTTCCTCTCGCTCCCAGGTGGCTTCATCCTCCGTGTGGTGGCTCCACTGAACTTTGCAAAACTTGATAACCTTGCTGCGAGTAACTCGGCTGGCAAACTCAAGAATCTTGACTGGTTTTTCCTCATAGGTCAAATTGTTATCCAACTGAATTGCTTCCAATGGCACTGTGTCTCTCAAAGGTATGTCAGCCATCTCCGCGTGACACTTTTTCAACTGAGAAACGTGGAACACATCATGAACTCCTGTCAATCCTTCTGGCAATTCCAACTTGTAGGCCACTTCTCCCATACGCTCCAAAACTCGATATGGCCCTACAAATCATGGTGCTAACTTCCCCTTAACTCCAAAGCGCTTAATCCCTCGAAGTGGGGATACTCGAAGATAAGCTCTATCTCCGACTTCGTAAACTGTCTCTTTGCGTTTAGAATCTGCGTAGCTCTTCTGCCTGGACTGGGCTACCTTGAGCCTATCGCGAATCAACTTCACCTTCTGTTCAGACTCCTTAATCAAATCTGGTCCAAACAACTGGCGGTCTCCAACTTCGTCCCATGACAACGGTGTCCTGCACCTCCTTCCGTACAGAGCTTCGAAAGGGGCCATCTTCAAACTGGTCTGATAGCTATTATTGTAAGAGAACTCTGCATATGGCAAATTATCGTCCCAACTAGATCCATAATCTAGCGCACAAGCTCTCAGCATATCCTCCAAAATCTGATTGACTCTCTCGGTCTGTCCATCTGTCTGCGGATGAAAAGTTGTACTAAATTCTAGCCTAGTACCCAAAGTCTCATGCAACTGCTTCCAGAACTTTGAGGTAAACTGGGTTCCTCTATCTGATACATACTCCTCGGAACTCCATGCAAACATACGATCCTGGTCATGTATATCTTTGCCAACTTAGCACTGGTGTAAGTGGTCTTTACTGGGATGAAATGTGCTACCTTCGTCAATCGATCAACTACGACCCAAATCGAGTC
The DNA here is from genome assembly GCF_018294505.1 of Triticum aestivum. NCBI lineage: Eukaryota > Viridiplantae > Streptophyta > Magnoliopsida > Poales > Poaceae > Triticum > Triticum aestivum. Next base: position 535,900,410 of record NC_057800.1, read on the forward strand.
ATAGCCTGAACGAGTCCTTAGTAATCCCATGATAAAATCCATGCCTAGCTTATCCCACTTCCATTCGGGTATCGGCAATGGTTGCAACAATCCTGCTGGCTTCTGATGCTCTGCCTTTACTCTCTGACATACGTCACAAACTGCTACATACTCCGCAATATCCTTCTTCATTCCGGTCCACCAGAAAATATCCTTCAAATCCAAATACATCTTGGTATTTCCTGGGTGAATCGAATACGGTGAATCATGTGCCTCTTGCAGAATCAACTTTCTGATCTCCGGGTCATTGGGCACGTAAACACGGTCTTCAAACCATAGGGTGTCGTGCTCATCCTCACGAAATCCTTTAGCTTTTCCCTTTGCTCAGTTTCTCCTTTATAGCGGCAATCTCTTTGTCAGTTTTCTGAGCTTCCCTGATTCTGTCCATCAAAGTTGACTGAATTTCCAACGCTGCTACATAGCCTCTCGGAACTATTTCCAAACATAGTTCATGAAGATTTTCTGCTAACTCCTTGGGTATTTCTCCCGTCATTAACGTATTGACATGGCTCTTGCGGCTTAATGCGTCAGCTACTACATTAGCCTTTTCCGGGATGATAATGCAATTTCATATCATAATCCTTGATAAGCTCCAACCATCTCCTTTGTCTGAGATTCAACTCCTTCTGTGTGAAAATGTACTTCAAACTCTTGTGATCCGTGTACACCTCACAATGATTTCCAATGAGGAAATGTCTCCATGTCTTCAATGCATGCACTACGGCTGCTAACTCCAAATCATGCGTAGCGTAATTCAATTCGTGAGGCTTCAGTTGTCGTGAAGCATATGAAACAACTCTCCCTTCCTGCATAAGCACTGCTCCAAGTCCTCGACGTGAAGCGTCGCAATACACCTCATAATCCTTGGTTTGATCTGGCAAAATCAACACTGGTGAGGTAACCAAACGTTTCTTCAATTCCTGGAAACTAGCCTCACACTCCTCAGTCCATTTGAACTTAGTATCCTTCTTCAGCAACTCCGTCATAGGCTTTCGCGATCTTTGAGAAATTCTCAATAAACCTCCGGTAGTATCCTGCGAGTCCAAGAAAACTCCGGATCTCTCCAACTGTAGTTGGTGCTTCCCACTTGGTCACGGTTTCAACTTTAGCGGGATCTATTGCTATACCTTCTCCAGATATAACGTGTCCGAGGAATCCTACTTCCTTCAACCAAAATTCACATTTGCTGAACTTGGCATATAATTGATGTTCTCTGAGCTTTCCAAGTGCCAAACGCAAATGCTCCTTATGCTCCTCTTCATTCTTCGAATAAACCAGGATATCATCAATGAAAACCATGACGAACTTGTCTAAAAACTCCATAAACACTTTGTTCATCATGTTCATAAAATAGGCAGGCGCGTTAGTCAGTCCAAATGACATAACGGTATACTCATATAATCCATATCTTGTGGTGAATGTTATCTTAGGTATGTCCTGCTCTCGAATCTTCAACTGATGGTACCCTGATCGCAAATCGATCTTGGAAAACACTTTAGCTCCTTGCAATCGATCAAACAGATTATTGATCATTGGTAGCGGGTACTTGTTCTTGATTGTTGCTTCAGTCAATCCTCGATAGTCAACAACCATCCTTAACGATCCATCCTTCGTCTCTACTAGAAGTACTGGTGATCCCCAAGGCGAAGAACTTGGGCGAATATATCCCTTATCTAGTAACTCCTTAATCTGCTTCTTAATTTCCACCAAATCCTTTGCTGGCATCCTATATGGTCTCTTTGATATTGGCCCAGTGCCTGGCAATAGCTCAATCAAAAACTCAATGTCTCTATCCGGTGGCATGCCTGGCAACTCTTCGGGAAATACATCAGGAAAATCCTTTACCACTGGTACTTCCTCCTGCACAACTCCTGATAAGGAATTTACTTGTGTCCTCTTTGGTACATACCGGGATACATACTTGATCCTTCTCCCTTCTCGTGTGGTAAGCAAAATTGACTTACTAGCACACTCAATATTCCCTTCATACTTTGATAACCAATCCATGCCTAATATCACATCCAATCCTTGAGATTCCAATACTATTAGGTCTGAGGGAAAAACATAGTTACCAATCCTTAATGGTAACCGATCACACCATAGACTAGCCACATATTCTGCTCCTGGCGAGGTTACTAACATGGGTGACCTAAGGGCTTGGGTTGGTAGGTTATACTTATCCACAAATCCCTCGAGATGTATGAATGCGATGCACCAGTATCAAAAAGAACTAGTGCAGTAAATGACTTAACCAAAAACTTACCTATTACTGCATCGGGCTGAGCTTCAACCTCCTCCACACTAACGTGGTTCACCTGTCCCCTGTTGAAAGGGTTCGGCTTCTTCCCAGAACTTCCATTGCCATTTTTGGCCTTCAGGACATTCATTTGCATAATGTCCTGGCTTCGAACACTTATAACAAGTGACATGGCTCAAGTCCTTCTTGGCTGGGGTTGATGGGGTGTTGCGGTTCTGTCCATTGCTTCCTCCATTCCCATTACCATTCTTGGTGCCATTGTGATTGTGCGAGCTACCTACTCCATGGGTATGCTGAAAATGTCCTCCCGGCCTAGGGGTAAAACGTGGCTTCTGCTGAGCACCTGAATTATACTTTCCTTGTCCATACTTCCTCTTGCGGTTCTCAATTTGCTGGTGCTTCCCTTCAATCATAAGAGCACGATCTACCAACTCCTGGTAGTTGTTGAAGGTGGCTACCATCAACTGCATACTCAACTCATCATTTAGTCCTTCCAGAAATTTCTCCTGCTTAGCTGCATCCGTAGCAACGTCATCTGGGGCATAACGTGCTAGCTTACTAAACTCCTCCACATACTGGCCAACTGTCCGTCCTCCTTGGTGCAAGTTATGAAACTCACGCTTCTTCATGGCCATTGCTCCTGCTGAAACATGGGCAGTACGAAAAGCCTGCTGAAACTGGTCCCATGTGACAGTGTTGACTGGGAAGGTGGCTGTGAAATTCTCCCACCAGGATGCTGCGGGTCCTTCTAACTGACGTGCGACAAACTTAACCTTCTCCACATCTGTGCATCCTGCTGTGGTCAACTCCCTACCTATCTTGCGGAGCCAATCATCTGCTACTATCGGCTCGGTGCTACTGGAAAACACCGACGGATTTAGCCTAAGAAAACGGGCTAAGTGGTCAACAGGTGGTGGTGGTGGTGGGTTGTTGTTATTGTTCCCCTAATTCTGATTCTGAACTAGCAACTGCATCAAGGTGTTCTGCTGCTGGATCAACTGGGTGAGCTCCGGCGGAAAGGCAAATCCGGGGTCACGTCTCGGAGGCATCTGAGGGTTTTAGAAAAGACGAGATATAAGAATAGAGGGGGTCTAAAGAGAAAACACTACCCGTGTGCACATGAGGCAAAAGCACACAATTCACTTCAATAAATCAAACAAAGGCATACAATCGATCTAACTATCGCAAAGTACTCGGACTACTATATTTACATGGTGGACTACTACTACTGATGAGGTGGTCTACTAGAAATATTCTATGGTTGTAGACTCTGCTCCTGCTTCATCAACATAGTCATCATCGCTACTATCTTGTTCCGAGTCGGTGCCGTCAATGATGATGTAGTCTTCCGGGCTAATCTCCTTGGGTTCTTCGTCTTCATCTATGGGCATAGGTGTAACACCCTCGATGCGACTATAGCTCCCACGTGTCGAGGCACGATTAGAGGCATAATCGCATTGAAGGCATATGTCGCAAGTGAGGTAATCTTCACACAACCATGTAATACATAAGGGAAAAAGATACATAGTTGGCTTACAATCGCCACTTCACACAATTACATGAATAAAGCATTACATCAACCAACACAATCAAGGTCCGACTACGGAACCAAAATAAAAGAAGAACCCCAAAAGCGACAAAGGTCCCCGATCGACCCCAACTGGGCTCCACTACTGATCGGCTAGAACGAAACAACATAAAGGACAAGATCTTCATCGAGCTCCTCCTGAGCTTGGTTGCGTCATCTGCACGGACTCATCGGCACCTGCAAGTTGGTGTTGGAAGTATCTGTGAGCCACGGGGGCTCAGCAATCTCGCACCCTCGCGATCAAGACTATTTAAGCTTATGGGTAAGGTAAAGGTATGAGGTGGAGCTGCAGCAAGCGACTAGCATATATGGTGGCTAACATACGCAAAAGAGAGCGAGAAGAGAAGGCAAAGCACGGTCGATAAAAGTATGATCAAGAAGTGATCCTATAGCAACCTACGTCAAGCATAACTCCAACACCGTGTTCACTTCCCGGACTCCGCCGGAAAGAGACCATCACGGTTACACACGCTGTTGATATATTTTAATTAAGGTCAACTTTAGGTTTTCTACAACCGGACGTTAACAAATTCCCATCTGCCCATAACCGCGGGTACGGCTTTCGAAAGTTCAAAACCCTGCAGGGGTGTCCCAACTTAGCCCACACAAGCTCTCACGGTCAACGAAGGAATAGACCTCCACCCGAGACGTGCCGATCAGACTCGGTATCCCGGTACAACAAGACATTTCGACAGGGTAAAACTAAACTAGCAACACCGCCCGAATGTGCCGACAAATCCTGATAGGAGCTGCACATATCTCTTTCTCAGGGCACACCGGATCGTCCAAACTTCCGGTAGGCCAGCCCAGAGTTGCCCCTGGTGGCCACCGACGGCTGACAAGTTGGACCAACACTCAGAGGAGCACTGGCCCAGGGGGGTAAATAATGATGACCCTTAGGAGCGCGACTCCCAAGGGAAAAGAAAAGGCTAGGTGGCAAATGGTAAAACCAATGTTGGGCATTGTTGGAAGAGCTTTACTTAAGGCGAACTGTCAAGGGGTTCCCATTATAGCCCAACCTCGTGAGGAACGCAAAATCCGGGAACATAACACCGATATGACGGAAACTAGGGCGGTAAGAGTGGAACAAATCACCAGGCATAAGGCCGAGCCTTCCACCCTTTACCAAGTATATAGATGCATTAATTAAACAAGATATATTGTGATATCCCAACAAGTAAACATGTTCCAACAAGGAACGATCTCCATGTTCTAACAAGGAACAAACTTCAATCTTCACCTGCAACTAACAACACTATAAGAGGGGCTGAGCGAAGCGGTAACATGGCCAAATAACGGTTTGCTAGGACAAGGTGGGTTAGAGGCTTGGTTCAACAATATAGGAGGCATGATAAGCAAGTGGTAGGTATCGCAGCATAGGCATAGCAAAAGAGCGAGCAACTAAGCAAGCAAAGATAGAAGTGATTTCGAGGGTATGATCATCTTGCCTGAAATCCCGCAAGGAAGAAGAACGAGTACATGAAGAAGATAAACGGACGTAGTCGAACGGATCCTCACAATGCAACGTTATCGGATCCAACCCGAAGAAGCAACACCAGAAAAGAGCAAACAACATAGTAAACAACCACCACATAAACATGGCCTGAAACGCAAACAAGTATGATGCATGTCCGGTTTAAGTATGCATGGCATGGCAAAGTGCACAAACAATCCTACAAATTAAGTGGAGCTCAAACATGCAACGAGTTGCATATTGAAGAAAACACCACATGACTTATTTAGTTCTCTCTCGTTTATGTACCCAACAATATTAAATGTTGTTAGCATGGCAAGAGAGTGAAGCAAAGTAAAACTACCTATCTAGTCAAGTTTAAATGAGGCCGGAAGCAACGAACAACAATTCCGGTAAATCCCCATAGCATATTTTAGATTTGGAACTGTTCTGCCCTAAACACAATTTTAGAGTTGTTTAACATGCAAATAAAGGTCACCATGTTAAACTAGGCAAAATTCCACCCCAATTACATATAAAGTTTATTAAATTCGGAGCTACGATTGAATAGTTATGAATTAAATCATTTTAGCATGGCATAGGAGAAAATTTAACCAAACAACATTTTAAGCATTTTAAACATAGATGAAAGTTGGATATTATTAATCTACACAAAATTCCGAGCAAGTTTCATATATAAAACATTTTAAACCGATGCATGGTTAGTGAGTTATTAGATGCATGAACTAGGAGGACTATTCTGCAAAACTGGCAATCCCTGGATAAATGGGCAAAATCGCTCAGTAGAAAAAAAACATGAATCGGGCCGAACCTGGGCAAGCCCAACAGCAGAAGGAAAAAATGGGGCGCTGGGTGCTCTCTCACCACGGTCTTCGGCCCGGCTGGAGGGGAAGCAGGCCGAGGTGGGGGCAGCGCGCTGGGCCGGATGGAGCTGGCCTGGGAGGCCAAGGCGGCGCTGGGCCTTGGCGCCTGCGATTGGAGAGGAGGCCTGGCACTGGCTGCGGGAAGCTGGGCCGGCGATGCTGGGCCTTGGAGCTTCGGCCCAAGCGGGGAGGAGGCGGAGGTGCTCGTCTCCCTCGATCCCGATGGGATCCCAGGAGGCAAGGGCGGCGGCGCCCGAGGTCAACGGCGAGGCGGCAGCGGCGGCTTGCCATCGGGGAGGAGCAGAGGAGGCCCCTGAGGTGCGGATCCGGACGGGATCCATCCGTTTCCGGCCGCAATGGTGAAGATCCGGCGACGGAGGCAACGAGGCGGCGAGAGTCGGCGCCGGCGACGAGGCACGGAGGCGGCGGCAGAGGAAGACTCGGGCGACGGCGGATCTGAGTGGCGGCGGGGAGACTCGGGCGGCGGCGACCGATTGGGCTCCGCGGGTCCGATCCGGGCCCGGTGGGCCTGGCGCGGTGGAGGGGGAGAGAGAGGACGGCGGTGCTGACGTGGCACGCCGTGGTTTGTCGCGGCGGGCGGCGCGGACATGTCCGGTGCGGGAAGAAACGTCCGGCGTCGCGGATCTGAGAATTTTTTAGGGTTAGGGGAAGAATGAACCGCGAATTTCGGAGGGGGGTGTATATATAGGCATAGAGGGAGCTAGGAGAGTCCAAATGAGGTGCGGTTTTCGGCCACGCGATCATGATCGAACGACCGAGATGATGGAGCAGAGTTAGGTGGGTTTTGGGCCAAATTGGAAGGGTGTTGAGCTGCAACACACACGAGGCCTTCTCGATCCCTCGGTTAACTGTTGGAGTATCAAACGAAGTCCAAATGATACGAAACTTGAGAGGCGGTCTACCGGTAGTAAACCAAGGCCGCTTGGCAAGTCTCAGTTCAATCCGGAAATGTTTAATCCCCACACACAAAAGAAAGCTCGAAATCACCACCGGAGGAGAACGAAGCGCCGGAATGCAAAACGGACAATGGGGAAAATGCTCGGATGCATGAGACGAACACGTATGCAAATGAAATGCGCATGATGACATGATATGCAATGCATGACACGCAAGCAATGACAAGGCAACAACAGCGAATAACTGAACGACACCTGGCACATCGGTCTCGGGGCATTACAACACTCCACCACTACGAGAGGATCTCGTTCCGAGATCTAGAATGGCACCGGAGTGAAAAACGGAGGCGAAAGAGAAGAGGTAAAACTAAGTTGCTTCTTTGACAAACAAGTGAAACCACGAACCTTGAAAAGGTTAAGCCATTTCGAGAAAAGAATACAATGGGGATGAACAAAATTGAAAACACACCGATAGGAAGGAGGAACAAAGAAGAACAAATTCGTATAGCGCTCCGGTTGGGAAGAGATGCGAGACTTGATAAGGCAAAAAGAACTTGAGAAAAAGGGCACAACACTCTGGTTAAATGGATAAATCAAGAAAAGAACATGCTCTTGACAAGAGCAAGAAGAAGTTCTGAAGAGAGTAGCAACACAATGCCTCTGGGAGAAAGAAATAGAAGATAGATAATTGAAATAAAAGAATGTTGAAGAAATTGCCAACTTCTGCCACAAAAGAGTTTGAAAAGGCATCTTAAGGAGAAGGGTCGAACGGAGTTATTGGAAAGCCAACAACGAAAGAATAAACTTGATATGGTCTTATGGAGTACATCTCAAATTATGAGGTGACAACCTGCCACTCACGGGAAAAGAATTGTATTGGCATGAATAAGGAGACAAGAAGCTTATCGCCGGAAGGATAAAGAAGAGCTTGGGTCATTTATAAACAACATAGATAGCAACAAGCCATAGAGAAGGCTTTAGGTGAAATATAACCCAAGATAATTCCAATGACGAGATTGATGGATTTAAAATACCTCATTCATAACAACATGTGAGTTATGAAACATGAACTCAAATTATTAAGAATGACGTAAAACCACCTCCAAAGATACGGTAGAAAGAAATTGTACTCCAGATAGCAAGATGAAGAAAGCTTGAGCTCCTTTGAAAAGAATCTCGATGAACACTTTGAAAAGGAAATAAATCCTCTATGAACCAACAAGTGGAACCTCCATGAAGAACTCCGGTAACAAAAGGATGATCACACGGAAAGAAAGGGTAGTTGAAAACACAAGGTGGAACCTTGTGCAGATTTAGATAGATCTCCGTGATTACATAATTGCGAGAGCTTGGAACTCCGGGAAAGAAAAAAAATGAGCTCTTGAAACAAGAATAAGTATGATAAACCACTCCGGAAAACAAGAATTGAATAAACTCGATGAAACAAGAATAAGAATTACATTATGCATATCCTTCACCAATTTAAAATTGATGACAAACAACGGATTTGGCATACTACTTATTCTCGAAGAAAGGATTAAGATAGATATCGCGCCAACTTGAGAAGGTCTTCAACAAAACACCGGTGGAATCGAAACAACGGATGAATTGATAAGTAAGAGAACTCTTGAACGAACCACCGTTAGAATTAAAATAAATGAAGTAAAGGGATGAATCACCGGTTAGAATTAGCAAATACACGAAGATGCTTGAGAGTATTTAGATACATGAGAACGACGAGATCACGAGCCGATTAAAGATCACTTGAACGAAGCACCGGTATGATTTAGGGTATGCGAGCTGAAAGCTAGACTGAATCAATCTTAGATGATGGGCTCCGGATAATCCGACAGAAAAATACTCTGAGTTACTCCAAATGAGTGAAAAGAATTCTGACAATCGAAAACAACTATGAGAGGTTCATATCGCTAGAACCACGAATCTTGAAGAGAAAGGAGCAAGATTAAAAGAAACTCTTCTTTGGTCTTCAAAATATGAGAATGACGATGATAAACACCATCAAGAATCGTTTAGGCACTCCAGAAGAATCAAAAGCGAAGAGATTGAGCCAACGATGAAAAGAATTCGACAGATCTTGGAGGGAGGCATTTGACTGATGATAAATCATTCTTACGTCAAACTTCGAAAAGAAGATTTGAGGATAGCTCCGGGAAAAATAAGAAGAGTCAGGTAAGATCCTGGGAAAAGACCTGTGGGTTAGGGCCCACTGAAAGAAACACCGTTGAACGATTTGAGAGAGAAAACACCGGTTGAATTAAATGGCTTGAATGAGATAACAACCTCGAAAGATCTTGAATGAATGCAGAGTGGAAAACACGAATCTTCTGAGATATCTTGAGCACTCCGGAACAATTAAATGGTGAGAAGTGAATGAATATGAGGTGCACCAGCATGAGAAGATATTTGAAACAAGGAAAAAGATATGATCAACACCGAAAGCTTGAATTGGTTCCACCGGAGAAGAAAAGAATGAAGAATGATGAACTAGTAGAAAATCTCCTTGAGAACCACCGGGTAAGAATATTGACGAAAAAGAATGGAGTGACTTCACATGAATTGAATGGATACCCGATGAAGAAATCTGGGTCCTCGAAGAAACAAAAAGGGAGGGAGGGTGGGAAAAAGAAAGACAACTTGGAGATGGATGAAACGAACGCTGTTGAAAGAGCTGATACTTGATCTTGCAGATGTTGAAATGATCGGATCCACTTGAGGAGAGACACACCGGTTGAAAAGAAATTGAAATGAGAAACTCGATGATCGAAAAGGATTAGTATTCACATAGGAATATGAGAACACCATTTGGGGAAGGTATGGAATCAACATTTGACTTCGAAGCAACTCGAATACCACAACTCAATACAAAAACAAAGGGATTGGCTTGCAGAATAAGCCGGAACAAACATATGATAGAGATTTCGTCCGAAGTTTTCGTGGTGGGGCCTACACGGGCTCGATCGTACAGCACCATCATGTACAAGGCAGTGCACATGACATACGAAGCGTCCCCGAGTCGGCATAGCCAAGGACTCTTTAAGACACAATGAGACCACTGTAAAACCGACCGTGAATAGGCGGACCACTAGACGTCGAACCCCAATTTCATATCATACATCTGTCGGAAAGATATCCTAAGAGCTACTTGAATTCCCACTTATAAACTCCCAAAACTTTCCCAGTTATGCAATCAGGTGTTGGAGATACAGGGGAAGCATAATATCTCACCCAAATCTAGCAAATCCTACATTCAGCTGTATCCATCCTTCAACACATAACCAAGAAACCTTCGGAAATCATCTACCTCAACCTTCGAAAAGCATCCGTTATACAAGTTATGGCGATACTCCCGAACTCCCGCCCCAGTACTGGGTGGCGTCGAGGTTATCTCACCAACGAACTACATAAAAGAGATTTTCGATGTCGGCGTACTAAACTCAGGTATTCCAGAACTGCAACGATAAAATTATGACGACAACACCTCAGAGCTCAACTCCCCGGGACACTTCCACTAAACCCCTGACAGGAGGCACCAAGACAATGTTCTCATCATAAAACCATCGAAACGATTCCAAGATACCCGCGTGATCCTAAAAAAAATTTAGTGAAATTTTGAGAAGAGAAGAGTCAAAACTCTACGTCAGGAAGCCTTACCAGAGCGATGAAGGGACTGGGGAGTAAAAAGAATTCCTAAACTCTCCGATATATAATTCCTAGAAGACTCAAAACATTTTTCTAGACACAACTCGGCCGCTAAAAATGATCAAACAGTGGGGGCTCCTAAGGTCGGGGAAGGCTCTGATACCAACTTGTAACACCCTCAATGCGACTATAGCTCCCACGTGTCGAGGCACGACTTAGAGGCATAATCGCATTGAAGGCATATGTCGCAAGTGAGGTAATCTTCACACAACCCATGTAATACATAAGGGAAAAAGATACATAGTTGGCTTACAATCGCCACTTCACACGATTACATGAATAAAGCATTACATCAACCAACACAATCAAGGTCCGACTACGGAACCAAAATAAAAGAAGAACCCCAAAAGCGACAAAGGTCCCCGATCGACCCCAACTGGGCTCCACTACTAATCGGCTAGAACGAAACAACATAAAGGACAAGATCTTCATCGAGCTCTTCCTGAGCTTGGTTGCGTCATCTGCACGGACTCATCGGCACCTGCAAGCTGGTGTTGGAAGTATCTGTGAGCCACGGGGGCTCAGCAATCTCGCACCCTCGCGATCAAGACTATTTAAGCTTATGGGTAAGGTAAAGATATGAGGTGGAGCTGCAGCAAGCGACTAGCATATATGGTGGCTAACATACGCAAAAGAGAGCGAGAAGAGAAGGCAAAGCACGGTCGATAAAAGTATGATCAAGAAGTGATCCTATAGCAACCTACGTCAAGCATAACTCCAACACCGTGTTCACTTCCCGGACTCCGCCGGAAAGAGACCATCATGGTTACACACGCTGTTGATATATTTTAATTAAGGTCAACTTTAGGTTTTCTACAACCGGACGTTAACAAATTCCCATCTCCCCATAACCGCGGGCACGGCTTTCGAAAGTTCAAAACCCTGCAGGGGTGTCCCAACTTAGCCCATCACAAGCTTTCACAGTCAACGAATGAATAGACCTCCACCCAAGACGTGCCGATCAGACTCGGTATCCCGGTACAACAAGACATTTCGACAGGGTAAAACTAAACCAGCAACACCGCCCGAATGTGCCGACAAATCCCGATAGGAGCTGCACATATCTCTTTCTCAGGGCACACCGGATCGTCCAAACTTCCGGTAGGCCAGCCCAGAGTTGCCCCTGGTGGCCACCGGCGGCTAACAAGTTGGACCAACACTCAGAGGAGCACTGGCCCGGGGGGGGGGGGGGTAAATAATGATGACCCTTAGGAGCGCGACTCCCAAGGGAAAAGAAAAGGCTAGGTGGCAAATGGTAAAACCAATGTTGGGCATTGCTGGAAGAGCTTTACTTAAGGCGAACTGTCAAGGGGTTCCCATTATAGCCCAACCGCGTGAGGAACGCAAAATCCGGGAACATAACACCGATATGACGGAAACTAGGGCGGTAAGAGTGGAAGAAAACACCAGGCATAAGGCCGAGCCTTCCACCCTTTACCAAGTATATAGATGCATTAATTAAACAAGATATATTGTGATATCCCAACAAGTAAACATGTTCCAACAAGGAACGATCTCCATGTTCTAACAAGGAACAAACTTCAATCTTCACCTACAACTAACAACACTATAAGAGGGGCTGAGCGAAGCGGTAACATGGCCAAATAACGGTTTGCTAGGACAAGGTGGGTTACAGGCTTGGTTCAACAATATAGGAGGCATGATAAGCAAGTGGTAGGTATCGCAGCATAAGCATAGCAAAAGAGCGAGCAACTAAGCAAGCAAAGATAGAAGTGATTTCGAGGGTATGATCATCTTGCCTGAAATCCCGCAAGGAAGAAGAACGAGTACATGAAGAAGATAAACGGACGTAGTCGAACGGATCCTCACAATGCAACGTTATCGGATCCAAGCCGAAGAAGCAACACCAGAAAAGAGAAAACAACATAGTAAACAACCACCACATAAACATGGCATGAAACGCAAACAAGTATGATGCATGTCCGGTTTAAGTATGCATGGCATGGCAAAGTGCACAAACAATCCTACAAATTAAGTGGAGCTCAAACAAGCAACAAGTTGCATATTGAAGAAAACACCACATGACTTATTTAGTTCTCTCTCGTTTATGTACCCAACAATATTAAATGTTGTTAGCATGGCAAGAGAGTGAAGCAAAGTAAAACTACCTATCTAGTCAAGTTTAAATGAGGCCGGAAGCAACGAACAACAATTCCGGTAAATCCCCATAGCATATTTTAGATTTGGAACTGTTCTGCCCTAAACACAATTTTAGAGTTGTTTAACATGCAAATAAAGTTCACCATGTTAAACTAGGCAAAATTCCACCCCAATTACATATAAAGTTTATTAAATTTGGAGCTACGGTTGAATAGTTATGAATTAAATCATTTTAACATGGCATAGGAGAAAATTTAAGCAAACAACATTTTAAGCATTTTAAACATAGATGAAAGTTGGATATTATTAATCTACACAAAATTCCGAGCAAGTTTCATATATAAAACATTTTAAACCGATGCACGGTTAGTGAGTTATTAGATGCATGAACTAGGAGGACTATTCTACAAAACTGGCAATCCCTGGATAAATGGGCAAAATCGCTCAGTAGAAAAAAAACATGAATCGGGCCGAACCTGGGCAAGCCCAACAGCAGAAGGAAAAAAATGGGGCGCTGGGTGCTCTCTCACCACGGGCTTCGGCCCGGCTGGAGGGGAAGCATGCCGAGGCGGGGGCGGCGCGCTAGGCCAGATGGAGCTGGCCTGGGAGGCCAAGGCGGCGCTGGGCCTTGGCGCCTGCGACTGGAGAGGAGGCCTGGCGCTGGCTGCGGGAAGCTGGGCCGGCGATGCTGGGCCTTGGAGCTTCGGCCCATGCGGGGAGGAGGCGGAGGCGCTCGTCACCCTCGATCCCGATGGGATCCCAGGAGGCAAGGGCGGCGGTGCCCGAGGTCAACGGCGAGGCGGCAGCGGCGGCTTGTCGTCGGGGAGGAGCAGAGGAGGCCCGTGAGGTGCCGATCCGGACGGGATCCGTCCGTTTCCGGCCGCGGTGGTGAAGATCCGGCGATGGAGGCAACGAGGCGGCGAGAGTCGGCGCCGACGATGAGGCACGGAGGCGGCGGCGGAGGAAGACTCGGGCGGCGGCGGATCTGAGTGGCGGCGGGGAGACTCGGGCGGCGGTGACCGATTGGGCTCCGCGGGTCCGATCCGGGCCCGGCGGGCCTGGCGCGGTGGAGGAGGAGAGGGAGGATGGCGGCGCTGACGTGGCACGCCGTGGTTGGTCGCGGCGGGCGGCGCGGACATGTCCGGCGCGGGAAGAAACGTCCGGCGGCGCGGATCTGAGAATTTTTTAGGGTTAGGGGAAGAATGAACCGCGAATTTCGGAGGGGGGTGTATATATAGGCATAGAGGGAGCTAGGAGAGTCCAAATGAGGTGCGGTTTTCGGCCACGCGATCGTGATCGAACGACCGAGATGATGGAGCAGAGTTAGGTGGGTTTTGGGCCAAATTGGAAGGGTGTTGAGCTGCAACACACACGAGGCCTTTTCGGTCCCTCGGTTAACTGTTGGAGTATCAAACGAAGTCCAAATGATACGGAACTTGACAGGCGGTCTACTGGTAGTAAACCAAGGCCGCTTGGCATGTCTCGGTTCAATCCTGAAATGTTTAATCCCCACACACAAAAGAAAGCTCGAAATGACCATCGGAGGAGAACGAAGCGCCGGAATGCAAAACGGACAACGGGGAAAATGCTCGGATGCATGAGACGAACACGTATGCAAATGAAATGCGCATGATGACATGATATGCAATGCATGACACGCAAGCAATGACAAGGCAACAACAGCGAATAACTGAACGACACCTGGCACATCGGGCTCGGGGCGTTACAATAGGGCCTCCCATAAATACCGCTATCTTCATAGTTAGGTCGGCATTCTTATCCACCAATACTTCAATTTCTTCTTCATAATCTTCACGTGTAGCCTTGAGTTCTTCCTCCAGTTCCTTGATTCTAGTTTTAGCCTTCTTCAGATCTATCATGTCGGCGCACATCTGATTCTCCTGTCGTCGAATGTGCTGGTTTAACTCCTGGATAAAAGCTGCGATTGATCTATCCTTCCTAGTGCTAATCATCTCCCAGTGTTCATCTCGGCGCCCACAAATCTGGTAGATAGTATCCTTGAGATCCTCGCGGTAGACTTCTCCAATGCGTCCCATGGCGATGTGAGCTGCCATACTCTTTCCTAGACTCCAAGTTGGTGCATCAAAAGAAAACTCTCAATGACTGGCATGAACGTCCTTCCTGGAACTTGAACTTGAATCATCCAGCGCTCTTCTTCAGGTAAAGTGGCGTTGTAGATTCCCATGAAGCTTGGTACTCCTATGTTCAAGTATCTAGTGACTTCCTTCAAGTGTCGTCCAAAGGGTGTATCTTCATCTGGTTGTGTGAACTTGTTCCTTGCATCCGCCATCCTAAAGAGTAGAAAAGATGAGAAGTCAGAAGAGAAGAGAGTGAGTAGTGATCTAGGTCTTTAGCTTAGTGGTCGTGTCCTATAGTCAGCGTGTGCTCTGATACCATCTCTGTAGCGACCAGACCTCAAACAGTCTGATCTCTGTGCTCTGGTGTCATCCCTGGATCAGTAATGCTGACACCACACAGTACTCGAAGGATTTATAGCAGAGTAGCAATCACACACTTCTTACATCGAGTGTCTCAAAAGAGAACTTATTACAATAAATATGGCTTACGGCCATCTAATAACGATAACAGCGGAAGGCTTGGAAGATAGGTGAGTCCATCAACTCCAACGGCATCACTGAGTATAGAACCACGACCTAAAAACTCCTTAATCATCGTCTGAAAAGTCTGCAACATTTACGTTGCAGCTCGAAAATGGGTCAGCACATGGAATATGCTGGCAAGGTAACACATAGAGAGTAATGGAATGCAACAGCTATACTATATGCATATTTGGCTGGTGGAAAGCTCTATGGTTACAGTTTTTGCGTAAAGCCAATTTTTCCCTACTTCAAAGGAATAAATTTAATTACTATCATGGTGGTTGTTAAACATTGAGAATGGTTGACAGCATTCTCAATCCCAATTAAAATAACATCATTAAACCCAACAAAACTAACTTTAGAGTAACATGTTGAGATTCACATGAAAATCCAAGTACTAGATACTCAAGATGTCCATAACCGGGGACACGGCTAACCATGATTAGTTTATTACACTCTGCAGAGGTTTGCGCACTTTTCCCCACAAGACTCGATCGCCTCCGTTTGGTTTCTTGCACTACAGGGTGTTTGAGAAGACGGATGACCGAGACATAGTCTTTCAGAAGCGCTACCACCTTACGATCGGGTAGACCATACCACCTACATCCCCTACATCTTCTAGTCTACCACTGTAAGAGTTCGCACAACTTAGTCAACTATGCCAGAGCCCATAATGGCTTGTGGCTGCACACGGAAGTTTCTAGTATGAATAATCTCATGATCCCTTTGATCCTGGGTGGCGGTCCAAAAGAAAAACAGGCAAGTCCTGGAAACCCCAGGTGCCTCAATCCACCCAGATGTGTGTTTAAGTTGCCACCTTAGATAAACCATTAATTATCAATCTCACATCTTTCATAGATTTCACTCACCCAATCCACATCTACTAGTATAGCATGGCATAATAAGCAAACGTAGAAGTAACTCCCAAAGGTTTGATAATAAACAGGTAATAGGTACTGCCTCATCTACTTCCCATCCCACAATTTAATTAGATCCTAATCATGCAATGTATGGGAATTGATCTAATGCAATAAAACTGGGTTGTAGAAAAAGGTATGATCAAAGTGTTACTTGCCTTGCTGATGATCCGCAAAACCTAGAGATTCGAAGTAACAGGCGGCGCACTCCGGGTATTCTATCACAGACAAAAAAACAAGCATACAATAAGTACTCATCTAATGCACAGGTAAACCTCAAATAGAAATCTAACCAGAAAGTTCAACTTAAGAACCCTGGTTGGCAAAAAGAATCAAATCGAACGAAGCAAAAGAAATCAAACGGCGAAAGAAAACAACTTCGTTCTAGTATCAGATCTAAGTCAAATTTTACAGTAGCAAAAACATGTTTAAGTTGATTATTCGGAAAGAGGGTTTCGAGACGAAACTCCAGGCGCTTGAATCGCCTGATTCCGATAAACGAGCGAAAAGTTATACTAAAATGAAAATCGGATCAGAAATCGCGATCAGAAAATAACTGCGAAAAACCCGACGAAAAAGAAAAACAACAAACAGAATTTTTTTTAAACGGCACGGAAAACAAGGCGGTGGCGAACCTCGGGCGGCCGCGCTGCTCCGACGAGTCGGCGGCTGCGGCGGCGGCGGCTAGGGTTAGGGTTTCGGGGCTGGGCGGCTCGGCTCTCTCTCGGGCCGGGGCGGCGGCTTATAAAGCCTCGGCCGGCGGTGTCCTGGCCGAGTACGGCCCATAGTCGGTTCCGCGTTTTTTTTAAATAATTCCGCTCGGAAGAAAAATGAAAAGAAATACTAAACGGACTCCAAAAATCACGAAATAAATTTTCCCGGGTTTCTAAAATCAAGCCCGATAAAGTGAACATTTTTCTGGGCCCAAACTACAACTTTGAAAACGCACATTTTTCCTCAATTCAAATAAAAATACCGAAAAACTCCGAAATAAAACTTATTTGATTTTTTTATTAAATCCTCAATATTTCTACATTTTGGGAAAGTCATTTTATTCCCTCTCTCATATTTTTGTAATAGAAATAATTGATGATAAAATAAATAAAATCAAATGATCCTGTTTACATAATTTGAGAAAACTCAACTATGTAAATAACGAAATCCCCAACTCTCTCCGTGGGTCCTTGAGTTGCTTAGGATTTTCTAGGATCAAAACCAAAAGCTAAATAAAATATGATATGCATGATGACCTAATGTATAACATTCCAAATTGAAAATTTGGGATGTTACAAATACCCTACTCCAGTGTGTGGTATGGTGGATTGCCTCTTGGGCTGATGATGATGAACAATACAAGGAAGAACAGCCTCGCGAGGGTCTGCTCTTGGCTGGGGCGATGAACTATTGGGAGGAGCTCAGTCACCTTTCTCTCTCTCTCTCTTTCTCGTCTCTCTCTCTCTCTCTGCCCCCTTTGCTCTGTGGGTGGCTGGTCCTATTTATAGAGGCCCTGGTCCTCTTCCATAATATCGAGCGGGAAGGGAGCCAACAATGGCGGGCTAATTTGAAGGGGGACAGCTAGTACTAGCTACCCTGACAAAAGTAGTCTTCGCCTGCACAAAGCTTTGGTGATGACGCCGTCTTGGGCTCCACGGTGACCTCTGTCTCGTAGTCCTCCTGGTCTTGGTCTCGTTGCACCGAAATGGCAACCTTTGCCTGATGCCTCGGTACTCCGCGGCTGTGCTTGCCCCCTTTGCACCAAAGAGGAAGGTAGGACACTGCGCGGGCTGGCACCCGCCTGGCGCCCCCGGTCGTCATGGCTTGCGTCACGGGCACCTTGTGAGGTACCCTTCCTTGATCTCTCCACCTCCTCGTGAGCCAGCCTGATGTGGCCGCGCCTGAGGAAGCTACGCGTCGTCCGCCCCGCGAGGCTTGGGCCCTCGCGAGGGTCTTGGGTTTGTGTTGGTGAAGATGGGCCACGCTGGGCCCCCCTTTGAGCCACGCCGCAGGCCGCAGGCAGGCAAGTCTGGGGACCCCCATTCCCAGAACGCCGACATGGGGTTGATGGGTTGGTGCGATTCTGGCCGTTGCTTCCTCCATTTCCATTTCCATTCCTGGTGCCATTGTGATTGTGCGAGCTACCTCCTCCATGGGTATGCTGAAAATGTCCTCCCGGTCTAGGGGTAAAACGTGGCTTCAGCCGAGCTCCTGAAGTGTACTTCCCTTGTCCATACTTCCTCTTGCGATTCTCAATTTGCTGCTGCTTCCCTTCTATCATAAGAGCACGATCTACCAACTCCTGGTAGTTGCTGAAGGTTGCTACCATCAACTTCATGCTCAACTCATCATTCAGTCCTTCCAGAAACTTCTCCTGCTTAGCTGCATCCGTAGCGACGTCATCTGGGGCATAACGTGCTAACTTACTAAAATCCTCCACATACTGGCCAACTGTCCGTCCTCCATGGCGCAAGTTGCGAAACACACTCTTCTTCATGGCCATAGCTCCTGCTGAAACATGGGCAGTACGAAAAGCCTACTGAAACTGGTCCCATGTGACAGTGTCGACTGGGAAAGTGGCTGTGAAATTCTCCCACCATGATGCCGCGGGTCCTTCTAGCTGATGTGCGACAAACTTCACCTTCTCCGCATCTGTGCATCCTGTTGTGGTCAACTCTCTAGCTGTCTTGCGGAGCCAATCATCTGCTACTATCGGCTCGGTGCTACTAGAAAAGACCGGCAGATTTAGCCTAAGAAAACAGGCTAAGTGATCAACAGGTGGTGGTGGTGGTGGGTTGTTGTTGTTGTTCCCCTGGTTTTGATTCCGGACTAGCAACTGCATCAATGTGTTCTGCTCCTGGATCAACAGGGTGAGCTCCGGTGGAAAGGCAAATCCGGGGTCACGTCTCGGAGGCATCTGAGGGGTTTAGAAAAGATGAGATGTCAGAATAGAGGGGGTCTAAAGAGAAAACACTACCCATATGCACATGAGGCAAAAGCAAACAATTCACTTCATTCAATCAAACAAGGGCATACAATCGATCTAACTATCACAAAAGTGCTCGGACTGCTATATTTACATGGTGGACTACTACTACTGATGAGGTGGTCTACTAGAAATATTCTTCGGTTGTAGACTCCATGATATCTGCTCCAGCTAAATCGACATAGTCATCATCGCTACTATCTGGATCCAAATCGGTGCCGTCGATGATGATGTAGTCTTCCGGACTAATCTCCTTGGGTTCTTCGTCTTCCTCTACTGGCGTAGGGCCTCCCATAAATATTCCAATCTTCTTGATCAGGTCGTCATTCTTCTCCACCAATACTTCAATTTCCTCTTCATAATCTTCATGTGTAGCCTTGAGTTCTTCCTCCAGTTCCTTGATTCTAGTCTTAGCCTTCTTCAGATCTATCATGTCGGTGCACATCTGGTTCTCCTGTCGTCGAATGTGCTGGTTTAGTTCCTGGATAAAAGCTGCAATTGATCTATCCTTTCTGGTGCTGATCATCTCCCAGTGTTCATCTCGGCACCCACAAATCTGGTAGATAGTATCCTTGAGATCCTTGCGGTAGACTTCTCCAACGGACTCCAAGCTGGTGCATCAAAAGAAAACTCTATGGGCTCAGTGACTGGCATGAACGTCCTTCCTGGAACTTGAACTTGAATCATCCAGCGCTCTTCTTCAGGTAAAGTGGCGTTGTAGGTTCCAGTGAATCTTGGTACTCCTATATTCAGGTATCTAGTGACTTCCTTCAAGTGACGTCCAAAGGGTGTATCTTCATCCGGTTGCGTGAACTTGTTCCTTGCATCCGCCATCCTAAAAGAGTAGAAAAGATGAGAAGTCAGAAGAGAAGAGAATGGATAGTGATCTAGGTCTTTTAGCTTAGTGGTCGTGTCCTACAGTCAGCGTGTGCTCTGATACCATCTCTGTAGCGACCAGACCTCAAATAGTCTGATCTCTGTGCTCCGGTGTCATCCCTGGATCAGTAATGCTGACACCACACAGTACTCGGAGGATTTATAGCAGAGTAGCAATCACACACTTATTACATCGAGTGTCTCATAAGAGAACTTATTACAATAAATATGGCTTAAGGTCATCTAATAACGATAACAGCGGAAGGCTTGGAAGATAAGTGAGTCCATCAACTCCAACGGCATCACTGAGTATAGGACCACGACCTAAAACTCCTTAATCATTGTCTGAAAAGTCTACAACATTAACGTTGCAGCCCGAAACGGGTCAGCGCATGGAATATGCTGGCAATGTAACACATAGAGGGTAATGGAATGAAACAACTATACTATATGCATATTTGGCTGGTGGAAAGCTCTATGGTTACAATTTTGCGTAAAGCCAATTTTTCCCTACTTCAAAGGAATAAATTTAATTACTATCATGGTGGTTGTTAAACATTGAGAATGGTTGACAGCATTCTCAATCCCAATTAAGCATCATCATTAATCATAACCCAACAAAATTAATTTAGAGTAACATGTTGAGATTCACATGATAATCCAGGTACTAGATACTCAAGATGTCCATAACCGGGGACACGGCTAACCATGATAGTTTATTACACTCTGCAGAGGTTTGCGCACTTTTCCCCACAAGACTCGATCGCCACCGTTTGGTTTCTCGCACTACATGGTGTTTGAGAAGACGGATGACCGAGACATAGTCTTTCAGAAGCGCTACCACCTTACGATCGGGTAGACTGTACCACCTACATCCCCTACATCTGCTAGTCTACCACTGTAAGAGTTCGCACAGCTTAGTCAACTATGTTGGAGCCCATAATAGCTTGTGGCTGCACACGGAAGTTTCCAGTATGAATAGTCTCATGATCCCTTTGAGCCTGGGTGGCGGTCCAAAAGAAAACAGGCAAGTCCTGGAATACCTAGGTGCCTCAATCCACCCAGATGTGTGTTTAAGTTGCCACCTTAGATAAACCATTAATTAACAAACTCACATCTTTCATGGATATCACTCACCCAAGCATGGCATAATAAGCAAACGTAGAAGTAACTCCCAAAGGTTTGATAATAAACAGGTAATAGGTTCTACCTCATCTACTTCCCATCCCACAATTTAATTAGAACCTAACCATGCAATGTGTGAGGATTGATCTAATGCAATAAAACTGGGTAGTAGGAAAGGTATGATCAAAGTGTTACTTGCCTTGCTGATGATCCGGGAAACCTAGCGATTCGAAGTAACAAGCGGCGCACTCCGGGTATTCTATCGCAGACAAACAAACAAGCATACAATAAGTACTCATCTAATGCATGGGTAAAACTCAAAGAAGAGATCTAACCAGAAGGTTCAACTTAAGAACTCCGGTTAGCAAAAAGAATCAAATCGAACAAAGCAACGAAAGTCAAACTGCGAAAGAAACAACTTCGTTCTACTAATCTGGATCTAGGGCAAATTTTACAGTGGAAAAAACTTGTTTAAGTTGGTTAAACGGATAGAGGGTTTCGAGACGAAACTCTAGGCGCTTGAATCGCCTGATTCCGATAAACGAGCGAAAAGATATACTAAAACGAAAATCGGATCAGGAATCGCGATCAGAAAAATCGGGGATTTAACCTGAGAAAAAGAAAAAAACGACGAATGCTTGCTAAATTAAATAGACCGGAAAACTAATCTATTTAAAAAAACGAATCGAAAAAAACGACAGAAAAACCGAACGGTTTTTCAGGAAAAAAACGGTGCGGATTTTGAGGCGGCGGCGAACCTCGGCGAGCGTGCGGCGGCGGCGGCGTCCGGCGGCGGCGGCGGCTGGGGGCTGGGGGTGGCTCGGGCTAGGGTTAGCTCTGGCTGGGCCTCCCCCCGGCTTAAATAGCCTAACGGGTCGGGAGTCCTAGTCGGACACGGCCCTAGGTTGGTGCGTGTTTTTTTATAATTACACGCAGAAGAAAAAAAATACTAAACGGACTCCAAAAGTTCCAAAATAAATTTTCACGGGCTTCTAAAATCAAGCCGCACAAGGTGAACATTTATTTGGGACCTAAATGCAATTTTTAAAAACGCACATTTTTCCTAAATACAAATAAAACACCGAAAAACTCCGAAATAAAATCTTATTTGATTTTATTATTAAATCCTCAATATTTCTTTATTTTGGGAAAGTTATTTTATTCCCTCTCTCATATTTTTGTAATAGAAATAATTGATGATAAAATAAATAAAATCAAATGATCCTATTCTCAAAATTTGAGAAAACTCAAATATGAAAATAACGAAATCCCCAACTCTCTCCGTGGGTCATTGAGTTGCGTAGAATTTCTAGGATCAACCAAAATGCAAAATAAAATATGGTATGCAATGATGATCCAATGTATAACATTCCAAATTGAAAATTTGGGATGTTACAGTGTCGGCGAAGAGGATCAGAGGCCGTCGACAGGGGCATCGGTGGGGCAGCTCCAGGGGTGTAGATGAAGCGTCTCCGGTGGGGAGTACGAATGAGCCACTGCAGATGCGCGGCGGTTGACGAGAGTACCGGCGAAGAAGATCCGGCGCCGTGGACAAGGCCGGCACTGAATGGGCTGTGGTATAGTGGTGGATGAGTAGTCTACTTGTTTCTAGGGGAGGTGGGAGGGTAGATGCGGCCGCAGAAGCAGATCCGGTGAGGTGGACGCCGCTGGCAGTGAATGGGCTATGGTACGCCGGTGGATGAGCAGTCTAGGGTTTCGAGAGGGGAGGGGAGAAAGGGCGATGAAGTACGGACGGCGTGATGTAAGATGCTCTGGTGCTGTGGAGTTAGTTGTTTTTGCGGGAGGGGGAGAGGAAATGGGGGTGCCGTGTAGTGGGGGAACCGGAAGTTACCAAAGCAGCCCCGACCTATCATGTAGATGAGGGCATTATTGTAACTGTTGGTCTCCGTGCACCAAGGACAAAACGGGGATTTCGCATGCTAAAGACTAAGGTGGCGGAAATTTTAGAAGGAGGCGGGTGATTTTGCCGCCCGCGGGATCATTCGTATCCAGTTTCAACTAATTTTGGACCGTGCTAGTGGGAAGGTCATGCTAGACTGTGTACACGGGGCACGCGTCAGCAGTTAATAACTGGTGTGAAGTCCACCCCAGAAAAAGACAATAACTTGGGATGATGCGCCGATAACTTGGATGTTCACACGGGCGCGGCCTGTAGTGGCGTGTTCACAAAAAAGGGATCAAACGCTCAGCCTATGTATTTCTCGTGTAAATAGAAAATTTAGTGCCATTGGTTATTTACTTTAAACATAATGCATTGACGTGTTAGTGTAGAGGCGCACAAAAAGAAATGGATATTGTAGTCAGCTACTTAAAAGTGTTACCTCATATGATTACATAGCCTCCATTTCATAAATTGTGTACCCGTTGAATTCATATATGAATATTACATATATTACTTCAAAATAGAAACTTAACTCATCCAAGACTAATGAATTTGAATGCAAGTGTAACAATGGTGCATGTTCATGATAGCTACATTGGTTGTTTGAAGAAACATCACTGTAACTTTGGCATGCACAACTAAAAAGGCTTATTTAAATAGAAAAAAATGTGATATGTGAGTGTCCAATCTTTATAGCGTTGAATCGATATTGTACCTTTGGCCACGATACAAAGAGGATATCGACTTATGTTCAAGCGAGGCACGTCCACGATCACTAGATAGTGATACGTGAATGAATTGTGAAATCTCTCTCACACGCATACATATCTCATTTCCCCGTGGGCATCAAAATCACACACGCGCACTTCGTGTATTTCTCTCCCTCCGTCAGGGTTAAATTCGTCTTTCTACCCCATCCTACAAGTCTCTCACATAGAAACACACACGCTCTCTATGTCTAACACGCCCACCCCTTTAATTCCGCCCACCCATAGCCACTAATGTCTCTCACACATATGCTATCTACCTATCCCTTAATATAGCTAGATATGTGTCACACAAACTCCTTCTCCCTACTAGCAAGATGCCCACGCGTTGCACGGAACATCAAGATGCATTTGTATGAGAAGTTTATCTTGTGGGAGAAAGGATGAACGAGGGAATGCCTTATTTGCAAATGCGGAGAGGGGTGTGGGTATCTCTTTGCAAAATTGCCACAGTTTCCTTCCTGTCTATCGGATATAAATTGGATGGCCTATATTGCAGGATGGCAGGAACACCATCATCACCAACTCTGTTTTTATAAGAGTAGAGATATGTGAGTGTCACTGCCCCCCCCCACACACCCACACTTCCCAACACCGAAGGAGTAGGGTGACACCTCGATCTTGATAGTAATCTATCGACTGGCTTCTCTCTCAAACATACACACACACACTACCCGGCACTGAAGGAGTAGGGTGGCACATCGATCTTGATAATAATCTATCTACTCCTCTTTCAAACACACACACACTCGCTAGTTGTGCCTCTATGCCTACCGCGCACACTCTCGATATGTCTTTCTCTCCCTCCCCCCCAACAATGATAACAGAAGGGTGACAACCCGATCTGATCATAATCTGTCAATTGGTTTCTCTCTCAAACATTGTGTCTCGGTGCCTCGGTCGGTAGCCCCCTGGATATGTAGACTTCTTGTGCGCGCACAGCTATAGTGACGATGACGCTGAACCCAGTGTGCCTTGTTTTACCGGCCTCATGTGATAATTTTCACCCTATTTTCTGTTAATTAACAAGGCAACCTTTTCTTTGTTACTACTAGTGAATCTGAAATCATTCGGGGCAGACATAAAATATATCACTTCAACCCAATTATCGTAGCATCTATTTTAAAAGAAATAAGCTAGCTGCCCGTGCATTGCACGGAACATCAAGATGCATTTGTATGAGTAGTTTATCTTGTGAGAGAAAAGGTTGAACGAGGGAAGGCCTTATTTGCGAACGTGGAGAGACGTGTGGGTATAATTTTGCAAAATTGACATAGTTTCTTTCCTATCCGTTAGATATAAATCTGACGGCCTATATTGCAGGATGGCACGCACACCATCATCACCAACTCTGTTTTCTACTCGCTCCGTCTGAAAATACTTGTCATCTAAATGGGTAAAAAGTGATGTAACTAAAACTAAAATACATCCAGATACATTTCCTTTTATCCATTTTGATGACAAGTATTTCCGGATGGAGGGAGTATTTGTCTTTTTAGAGATTTCAACAAGTGACTATGACCGGACCTTACCAACATACTCAAAAAAGTAGTCAATAATTTTGATGTTACCCTCTTTTCTTGGCAGTGCAGTGCCATCTGGATACCTCATAAATAAATAAAGTACTACATGATACTAATATATGATACATGGCGCAAGAGTACTAAGTATTATTAATACAGTTTTGCTAGAACTCATCTAGATGAGATATAATTTGGTCTCATTCATCTTTTATAGCCATTGGATGTGATGCTATATAAGATGTGTGTGTGCTGAGGTGGGTTGTATTTGTTCTTTTGCAACAAACTGACCACTGCATGTCATGTTTGATGGTCTCAAGTCATTAAAAGGATACAAGCCCCACATCTCTTCTTGGTTGATTCCTCTATTTATGTCAAAAAATAAGAAACAACGTGAGAGTTAAAGCACCACGCCTATGTGTTTACTATTTGGTTTTCGTAAGATGACTTAATACTCACCTAGACAGAGGGAGTATTCGATTTGACAGCGAGCGGCGCAGTTCCCGATATGGCTTTAATGCAGACGAGGGAGGGAGTAGCGGTTCCCGATATGTTGAACGACCAATGCATCCTCCTTCAATTAATGCATGAGGGAACTAATGGGAGGAGGTCCGGGAAAAGAGGCTGCATGATGTGAATGCAACGCAGTTTGCCCTCATTGCCCTCATATAAAGGCGCCCCTCCATTCCAATGCATCTACCACATCGTACGCACCTAAGCATTTGCCTAAGCACCTACATTAAGCACAAAAGAGCTCACTCTAGACCCATGACGGCGATGCTCGTGAGCGGCCAGTGGCTGTGCCAGATGGTCCACGACGCCGGCCTGCGGCATGGCGCCGAGGATCGTCTCCAGACAGTGTTGGAGACCGGCTGGTGGATGGGCGCCTTCGACGCCAACTACGACTCTTAGTTGGACCAGATAATTGTTGCCACCAGCAAAAAGTTCACCGTCCTCAAGAAGCTCGCGGACGACATCGCCGTACTCCTCCAGCCCGCGCGCCCAGGCTCCTCATTGCCTGCCACCCTAATCGGCCTCCATGGCCGGAACCTCTTTCAAGCACTAGTGGCCCTGCGACTGCCTGCCGACGCCACGAAGAATGTCCACCTGGAGGTCGCGCTCACCGCGAGGCGCCTCGCCCTGCAAGAATTCGTCGACCTACACATCCACATGTACGAGGAAATCATGTACATAGGTATCTACAAGGCCAGTGAGGACGCTACAACATTGGCCTTCCCCAACCGGCTGGAAGCCTTGGATGCCTTTGCTGAGAAGCACCTCGACCTCACCACAAAAGCCGCCGCTCCTTAGCCGCCGGTCGGTGGCCCGGCGCACTAAGTTGAGGAGGAGGAGGTCGTACGTTCGTGGATCCATCTTTCTTCTTGCCTTCTATAACCACCACTGCGATCGCATCATCGTGGCCTTAATTCTTATTGTGCTGTTGCATTCTCATTCCAGTCAATACCGACATGTGCGATCCCTTTGCTTAATTATATGCATCACTGTAACTAGTAGTCCATCCGTCAATTTATAAGGTGTGCTTACCGTTTCCATCAACTTCGTGCAACATGCGGGCATCTTGCTAGAAACACTAGAATATGTCTATATAATCCGTATGTGATAGTCCATTTAAAATCTCAAAAAAGACAAATATTTAGCTACAGAGGGAGTAATATATTAGGAGTATATCAAAACAATAGTGATTTCTTTCAAGTTTGTGAACAAATACTACTATTCTACTACTTTGGATCCATCGCAACGCATGGGCACATTAATGGTAAAAGGAAAAGGCCTCCCGCGTTTGCATCGCACCCCCACAAGCCCGAGAATCGGGAGTACAACACGTCTCGTCCGGCACGACACATAGCTTAGGGAAGGCGTCTTGCCTAGCATTTTCACTTTCATGTGGGACCGCCGTTGAGCAAACCGACACCCTGCCCGCCGTCGGGTTGGAAAACAGAAACAAGGGGAAGATCTAGCTGTAGCACGGAAGCCAAGAAATTTGGTGTCAGACAGGGCTCGTTGATAGAGTAGGAGCATTCTGTACTAGTACTACTCCTACTAGTACCAAGTTTGTACTCCTAATACTATACTACTAGTACTACCACTATACAACTAGTAGGTACGTGCACGACACAACATCGTAGGAACAAAAATGGGAAGATATTGTTTTGGGTGATTTAGCTTTTTTTCAATCAACGTAGTATGAATAATATGATGTGGGGGTGTCACATCCCTAGCTTCTGGTAATGCTCTAGGCTAGCTTCATGTGTGCATCATGTCCATATTCCGAAAGTTGAAATGAGGAAATTGAAAGCCTCGGAAATCATTTTAATAAAGGGGCAAGAAACCCTAAAATTGCAATCAGTAAATCCAAAATGCCCTAGAAATAGCTCTGACAATTTTGGCAAGAGTTATAAATCAAACCAAAATTTTGGGACATTTCTAAGGAATTATTTGGGCTCTGATTTTAAATCAATATTTTATTTGAATTTGGAGTTATATTCATAATATATAATGAATATATTTTCAAATGCCCTGAGATATTTTATGTTTATGAGGAGTAGACCTTAAGTGACATAAAATTATCCAAGGGAGTTTTGGCACTGTTTTCAAATTTGTTTGAATTTGAATTCAGTGGCAATTAAATAGAAAACAGAACAGAAATATATAAAAAAAGAGAAGCCCAGCCACTTACCTGGCGCCCACTTACCTGGCCCAGCTCCTCCAGCGGCCCAGCCCACCACCGCCTCCTTCTCTGTCGCCTTCCTCCTCTGCCAGGAGGATGAGCGCGTGCCGACGCGCGCACGGCCACCGCACGCCACCTCCTGCTTCCCCCGGCCTCCCTAGCGACGCCACGACGACGCCTCGTGTCCCCTCGCTCCTCTTCCTCCCTCGCTGCTCCCTCTCTCTTCCCCGAACACTCTCCCCCTCCTCTGTTCTTCCGCTAGCAAACGCTGCCGTCGCCGCCGCTTGCTGCTGCCGCGGCCACCGCCTCTCCGTCGCTTCCCCGACTAGCCCACAAGCTCCGCCTCCTTGCGCTGAAGCCCTTCGCCGAGCCACACAAGCCGAAGCGCCCCGTGGAGCCATCGCCGTCGCCATCTCCGCCTCCGGCCGCCGTGAATCACCATCGTCGCCCCGCCGACTCCAGCCCCTCCCCGAGCTTCACGAAGCCACCGTCGCAACCGCCGTGAGCTCCTCTCTGTTTTCCCTCTCTCCACTCGCTCGCCCCCATGCTGTACCCGCCGTCTCACCGCAACCGGAGCTCGCTGCCCGCCGGCCATGTTGCCGCCGTGGCCATGGCTTGTTTCGGTCGCGTCCGAGCACGGCTTTGAGCTCGTGGGGCTCACAGGAAGCCCATGCACAGCTCAGCTTGTCCAAAACCCCACCAGGGCCTCGCGCCCGTTACCACCCGAACTCCGGCGCCGCCGCGAGCTCCGTTCCGGCGAGCCCCGGCGTCCCCGCAGCCTCCCACCTACCCCATCAGATGCGGGAGAGCCCGGGCTACGTACGGTGCCCTCAGCGCGCGAATCCGATGCCCCTAGCGCAAGTCCGGCGTGCCCCCGCCGTGCTCTATGGTCACCGCCGGCGAAACTCCGGCGGGAGCTGACGTGGCTCCGTCATTAGGAGCTAACCCAACTAACTAAACAACCTACAGCCACTGACAGTAGGCCCCACCCCTGGTCAAACCCCAGTCAGCGCTGGGTTTGACCGGGATTAGTTCCTGTGTCACTGACGTGTGGACCCCGCACGTCAGGTTTGACCTCGACCTGGCCATTGACTCGCTGACGTCAGGCTGACGCAGTTAATTCTTTGTGGATTTAAAATAATTCAGAAAATTCCAAAAAATATTGCAAACTTCTAAAAATCATAGAAAATCAACCGTAACTCCAAATTAAATAATTTATATATGAAAAATTATCAGAAAAATTCAAGGAATCCATCTGTACCATTTTCATGCATGTTTGAACAATATTTGTCCTCTGTTTTGGACAAAACAAATAAAGGGCATTTAAATAATCATATATGGAGTTGGATTTTGAATCATGTATTCAAACCAACTTCATTTAAATCATAGCTAGGTGCATTAGCCCAAAACACATTCATATTGCCATGTCATAGCATGGATCATATTGTGCATTGCATTGATCGTGTTTCTTCTGTGTTTGCCGGTGTTGTTCCCCCTCGGTAGACGTTGTTCCGACGTTGTGATCGTTGACACTGATGAAGACTCAATGTTATCTTCAGAAGTGCCAGGCAAGCAAAACCCCCTTGTTCATTCCGATACAATCCTACTCTCTCGCTCCTGCTCTCTTTTAATGCATTAGGACAACACCGATTCATCTGTTACTTGCTGCGGTAGCTGAACCCCTTTATCCTTTGCATGACCTGTCATTGCCACAGTAAATAGATGAAACCCACTAGCATGAGTAGGAGTTGTTTGAGCCCTGTTGTGCCTACTCATTCATGCTTGTTTGTCATGCCTGCTACTGCTTAGAGTTGAGTCAGGTCTGATTCATCGGGGATGAATCAGAGGTGTGTGAACATGTCCTACTGTGTGTGAGCTAAGTGTGTGAACACGATTTGGTAAAGGTAGCGGTGAGAGGCCATGTAGGAGTACATGGTGGGTTGTCTCATTGAAGCCGTCCTCAGGAACTGAGTTCTGTGTTTGTGATCCATGATTCAGCTACTACCATACATTGGGCCCTGAAATATGACCTCGCTCGACTTCTTATTCACCCTTGTCCCCTGTCCAGGAGTTGCAAGTAGTTTCTGGTGTTTGTAGTATGCTGGAGGCCGTGGACAGCGCTGACCGTAGGGGTGGGCTGTGATGCGGTAGGCACGTGGCCAGGTATACCGGGCGCCCGTTTGGTGTCACGGAACCCTGTTCACATCGTTTGGGGCTGTGAGCGAAACTCCGGCCGGATCTCCTCATGGATGGAACCCGAATAGGCGATAAACCTGGACTAGAGACTTGAGTGTTTAGGTAGGTCGTGGTCTACACCCACGTCGGCTTTCGCTTGAAGTCTGCCGAGCACATGTCGTGTGCAGACGCTAAGTGGTGGAAACATGTATGAAGAAGTACACCCCTGCAAGGTTAACATCATCTATTCGAATAACCGTGTCCACGGAAAAGGACTTCTGGGTTGCTTATATCAGTTCATAGACAAGTGAAAGTGGATACCCTAAAATACGCAAGATAAGCGTGAGTGCTATGGATGGAGTTCTCGTAGGGAGACGGGAGCGGATCCATAGTGGTGTATTGATATGGTGAATATGTGGACTCGTGTGCGCCACCTCAAAAGAGTTACTTGCAGTCGTAGTTCAGGATAGCCACCGAGTCAAAGCTGGCTTGCTGCAGTTAAACCCCACCATCCCCTTTGTTGATAATGATGCATATGTAGTTAGTTCTGATGTAAGTCTTGCTGGGTACATTTGTACTCACGTTTGCCTATTTTATGTTTTTGCAGAGAGACTTCGGTCTCGCTAGTAGTTCCACGTGGACTTCGACGTTTAGCTTGTTACCTCAGCTACGATCTTGTGCCCTCGGCAGGATCTGGTAGATAGTCAGGCTTCTCAGCCTTTTTCATTTATAGTTGTCTGTACTCAGACATGATAGCTTCCGCTTGTGCTTTGACTTGTATGCTCTGAATGTTGGGTCATGAGACCCATGTTTGTATTATCTCGCTCCTCGGAGCCTATTGAATAAAATACTTGAGTTGTAGAGTCATGTTGTGATGCCATGTTGTATTTGCACATATCGAGCATATTGTGTGTATGTTATTGAAATGCTTGGTATGTGTGGGATCTGACAACCTAGTTGTTTATCCTTGGTAGCCTCTCTTACAGGGAAATGTCTCCTAGTGTTTCCACCGAGCCATGGTAGCTTGCTACTGCTCCGGAACACTTAGGCTGGCCGGCATGTGTCCTTCTTCGTTCCTGTGTCTGTCCCTTCGGGGAAATGTCACGCGATGAATACCGGAGTCCTGTTAGCCCGCTACAGCCCGGTTCATCAGAGTCCTGCTAGCCAAGTGCTACAGCCTGGATTCACTCGCTGATGACCGACACGTTCGACGCTGGGTCATGGATGCATGTCCCTGTAAGTCTGTGCCACTTTGGGTTTACGACTAGCCATGTCAGCCCGGGTTCTTTGTCATATGGATGCTAGCGGCACTATCATATCCGTGAGCCAAAAGGCGCAAACGGTCCCGGGCCAGGTAAGGTGGCACCCGTGGGAATACCGTGCGTGAGGCCGCAAAGTGATATGATGTGTTACATGCTAGATCGGTGTGACTTAGGATCGGGGTCTTGACAGCGTTGGTATCAGAGCTTGACTGCCTGTAGGTTCTCCAAGCCAAACTGGTCGAAGTTGAGTCTAGAAATTCTTTAGTTATATAAGGGAATTGATTGTGGGATGGAACGTAAGGCTCTTTTTACTCCTTATACCTTATGCCTTCTGATCTGAGTCATCTTATCTTTCCTACGGGGTTAAGAAACTAGGCTTTCTCTTCTTTCTATCAGGATCACATGTTACTAATCCGTAGACTTATAAGACTGTTGGATTTAAGCCTCTGTTCAGTTCCTACTAATTCTGTATGTTAACTGATGATCTCGAAACCTTGATATTGTGCTTCTGAGTGGTTATGCCACCATTTTTGTGAATGTCTCAAATCTTTTCTAAGCATTTACAGCCGTTATGCTGTCCGAGTCATCCCAGGTTTCTAAACAGTCTGATGCATTTGCAAATTCCTTCCTCCCGTTTCGATGTTCCTTTGGGCCAGATTAACCACACTAATCGGTGAGTTGAGGTACTCTGTTGCCTTGACATATATGTTGGAGATATTATTATGACCCTAGGCGTCTTGAGGGATCGTCTAGTAATCTAGCCATGATTTGTGTCCCAGTGTGATGATTCTGGCCATCATTCTCGTAAGCATTCCGTGATGCTACTTAGTAGTAGGTATTCTATTCCTGGGTTCTTGAACCCGAGATTCACCCTACTTACATCATGTTGATAGTGTTTGCTAGTTCCTTTAGGATATTAGTAATGTTGCGATAGTCCTCAAGGTCCGTGGCACTTCCTTCTTCCAAATACTATGAACCATTTATGGCAGAAGTTCTTTGAACCAAAAGATCACAACCAGAGCTCTTGTTGAGTTCTCGATTCTATGTTGTGACCCTGCCAGCTCTACCTTTCCGCATGGATTGTCCGGAAGAAATATGTCGAACTCGTTCGACATGCTAATCCTTGCATCCACAACTCAGGAAATCATATGTTCTTTTGAGTTGTCCCTCTGTAGTTGTATTTTGATCCTTGTCTATCAGTTGATAGTAAAGTTGATGGCGTGCGTTCATTCATCGATGCCTATTACTCTTGTGGTCCGTCAAGCCATTCTATTCCAGAATGACTAGGAGAAACAAACTCCAGTACCTCATCCGTATCCAGGATCGGGTCAAAGAAGTTGTATTTCGCAGATCAAATGCCAATCCAGTTTTTGGTTCTGTTCTACCTTGGAGTATTACCATCTTTATATCGGGATTGTTATAGGAATTGCACACCATCCTATGAACTCTTGGTACAGTGATACTTCTTGCCATCATTGTTCATTCCTCGGTTCCTGTGTTATTGTAACCGGAATGCCGACAAGTGAATCGTGGTATGTGAAATCAATACTGCTAGCAACTCCGTTGCTTGGTAGTTAAATGGACAACAACCTCATTCTTAGCGTGCTGATTATTGAGTCATCATTCTAAGATTAATCGTGCTACCTAGCCCTTATTCCGGTGCACCCTTCGATTGATGAGTTAGGATCTTGTCAAGTCCTCACTCATTTGATCATATCGTCTTGCCCTCAAAAGCAAGATTGTTCTCGAGCTTAGTAACATATTGGTGGTTCGTGATTTTCCGAAGATCCTCTAGGAAGTATTACCAGGTTGTCACCCGACCGCTATGTTGAGCTCGTGATCAAATTGGTTTCTTGGGAACCACCCTCTCTCCAAGATCGGTGTTAGATATCCCTGAGCTAGTTGGTTAATCTAGACAACAACTTGGAGAGTTGGAAGATAAAAGCTTGCCTGACTTAGTTCGTTCCAAAGGGATATTCTTGTGTAGTGTGTGTTGAAGAAAGAAGATATCTTCATCGATTGGTCCCTGTGATCAGTTGCTGGACCTATTGTCTTATCAATCCTTTGATTTGAGTGTCGGCTATCGTCAAATCAAATCAGTACCAACGATGCTCGTAATGTTGTCTTATTCGTGGTTGATCCCTCGAGCATATACCATTACATCTTTTGGTCTGACCAATACTATCACCGTGTTCACATGATGGTGGGAGTCCAGTGATATGGAAATTCCGATGAGTTGTTGTTGAGCCCATCAGCAGCATTTTGTCTCTCCCATGAGTCATGTTGAACATCAACCTAGTGTTGGAAACTTGTGTAAGCATTTCTTCGTGTTTCGTTCATGAAGCATATGTTTGGATGAAGGTAGTGACTTCCTTTAATTCATGTGCATCTGATGCAAGTTGCCGCCGTGGATTCAAGAAAGTCAATGTTGCTTTCTTTGGAATCATTCCAAATCAGTCATGCACACATGCGAAGAATTCTGTGGTTTGAAGACTTGCAACCTTCAATCTATATGTATCCCTAGCACACCAAGCCACTGATTGATTTGTTCAAGGAGAAGGAGTTCCTTCATAAGAGCTAATCCGGACTTATGTAAGGACTTCGATATCCTCGATGATGGTTCCCCCTCCTGAACTCGGTAGTGTTTTATTATAAGACTACTTT
This sequence comes from Triticum aestivum, assembly GCF_018294505.1. Taxonomy (NCBI): domain Eukaryota; kingdom Viridiplantae; phylum Streptophyta; class Magnoliopsida; order Poales; family Poaceae; genus Triticum; species Triticum aestivum. Next base: position 535,934,888 of record NC_057800.1, read on the forward strand.
GTGGTCATGCTTGTCTTGGACAACATGTTCACATGTTGTAGCAGAACCAGCTCATGTTTTGGAGCTTGCTATCGTAATTCATTTCCCGAGAATCTCGCAACGTCATCTCGTCGATTTGTGTTGCAAACTTTCATTTTTCTTCCTAGACTCGATGAGTCTGGAATATTCTAACACCAACCAGATCTGAATCTCAGGCAGATGTGATGGTTGGAACTTTTCCCAAGAACTATAATATTGGTCTCTCGATAACCGGTAAGGTGGATGTCGTGGCCAGCACCACCCAGCCGAAAGACCTATTATTGTAGTATCTTGATTGAAGAAGTTGGCCACCTCCCCATAAGGATTTCGTAGGATTTACTCCCTAGTTGTGCCTTATGATTTCTGTGTTCCGAAGTCCGACCTTTTACTTGATGTTCTAGATACCAGACCATTTCAAGGAATGGGATATGCTAGCACATCAAGGAGAACATTAGAAGCGGAGTGCTAAATGTCTCTCGGTCGATCATCCAGATTTTGTTTCCTTGGCCTCGCTAAGGTGAAATCTGAGAAGGTGTTATCTTCCTTTGCATCTGCATCATCCATCATTAGCCATCATGGTAGTATGTTGTGTTGCCAGGATCCTTGAAATGGATGTTGGTAAAACCTTGATGATTGTGGAAATGCTCAAGTTCTTGAGAGCACACACAAGCGCTAGGTGTTATCATCGACACTAACTGGGATGCTCTCAGTTTCCTCGGCAATACTATGACCTTTCAAATAGTGAATTCACTCTCTATTGTTGGGTTCTTCCCCCAGTTACCAGAATCATTCCCAACATTTGCATTTTGTTCCCAGCTTGCACCTCCAATGTGCCATTCTACCATGGGTCTCTTCCATTTCTGGTGGTAAGCAAATTCATCCATTACGTTGTCTTCAACAAGGTAATCCACATCATCCAAGTCCGAGTATGCCATTCTACCGACCCCCTCCAAACGATCGCTCGAGATTTGCCTTAAGCTGGTATAAAGAGTTTCAATGATCTTTGAATCAAAGGTAATTCTTTTGCCACTTAAGGGGATATTTCTACGAGTCACCTTCCCTTAGGTGCATCGTTATGGTATCATGGCAATTCAACTCCTCGCTACGTTGACAACCGATCACGACATTCTTAAGTCTGGAATTGTTGTCTACCTAGTGAACCTTTGTCATCTGCTCCACTCCATCCCTCTAGAGGTGTGCTTCGTCTCTCAACTCGAGAGATGTTGCTATGTCTCATTCCGAGAGTTAATCCTGAGTTGTTCGACCTTCGAGAAGATTGATCCTTCTAGAGTTCCCTTCTCCTCTCGTTGTCATGTTGGTTGGAGTTCTCGGAGCAAGACATCAAGATAATGATGGTGATCAAATCAACACTCTTATGGAATGCACCCTGGATCGTGAAGATTATACTAGTTTGCGTTTCCCCTTCGTCTTACCCTACACTTGAATCTCGGGTCGAGATTCTTGTTTAGTGGGGGGTGAGTTGTCACATCCCTAGCTTCTGGTAATGCTCTAGGCTAGCTTCATGTGTGCATCATGTCTATATTCCGAAAGTTGAAATGAGGAAATTGAAAGCCTCGGAAATCATTTTAATAAAGGGGCAAGAAACCCTAAAATTGCAATCAGTAAATCCAAAATGCCCTAGAAATAGCTCTGACAATTTTGGCAAGAGTTATAAATCAAACCAAAATTTTGGGACATTTCTAAGGAATTATTTGGGCTCTGATTTTAAATCAATATTTTATTTGAATTTGGAGTTATATTCATAATATATAATGAATATATTTTCAAATGCCCTGAGATATTTTATGTTTATGAGGAGTAGACCTTAAGTGACATAAAATTATCCAGGGGAGTTTTGGCACTGTTTTCAAAATTGTTTGAATTTGAATTCAGTGGCAATTAAATAGAAAACAGAACAGAAATATATAAAAAAAAGAGAGAAGCCCAGCCACTTACCTGGCGCCCACTTACCTGGCCCAGCTCCTCCAGCGGCCCAGCCCACCACCGCCTCCTTCTCTGTCGCCTTCCTCCTCTGCCAGGAGGATGAGCGCGTGCCGACGCGCGCACGGCCACCGCACGCCACCTCCTGCTTCCCCCGGCCTCCCTAGCGACGCCACGACGATGCCTCATGTCCCCTCGCTCCTCTTCCTCCCTCGCCGCTCCCTCTCTCTTCCCCGAACACTCTCCCCCTCCTCTGTTCTTCTGCTAGCAAACGCTGCCGTCACCGCCGCTTGCTGCTGCCGCGGCCACCGCCTCTCCCTCGCTTCCCCGACTAGCCCACAAGCTCCGCCTCCTTGCGCTGAAGCCCTTTGCCGAGCCACACAAGCCGAAGTGCCCCGTGGAGCCATCGCCGTCGCCATCTCCGCCTCCGGCCGCCGTGGATCACCATCGTCGCCCCGCCGACTCCAGCCCCTCCCCGAGCTTCACGAAGCCACCGTCGCAACCGCTGTGAGCTCCTCTCTGTTTTCCCTCTCTCCACTCGCTCACCCCCATGCTGTACCCGCCGTCTCACCGCAACCGGAGCTCGCTGCCGCCGGCCATGTTGCCGCCGCGGCCATGGCTTGTTTCGGTCACGTCCGAGCACGGCTTTGAGCTCATGGGGTTCACAGGAAGCCCATGCGCAGCTCAGCTTGTCCAAAACCCCACCAGGGCCTCGCGCCCGTTACCACCCGAACTTCGGCACCGCCGCGAGCTCCGTTCCGGCGAGCCCCGGCGTCCCCGCAGCCTCCCACCTACCCCATCAGATGCGGGAGAGCCCGGGCTACGCCCCGGTGCCCTCAGCGCGCGAATCCGATGCCCCTAGCGCAAGTCCGGCGTGCCCCCGCCGTGCTCTGTGGTCACCGCTGGTGAAACTCCGGCGGGAGCTGACGTGGCTCCGTCATTAGGAGCTAACCCAACTAACTAAACAACCTACAGGCACTGACAGTAGGCCCCACCCCTGGTCAAACCCCAGTCAGCGCTGGGTTTGACCGGGATTAGTTCCTGTGTCACTGACGTGTGGACCCCGCACGTCAGGTTTGACCTCGACCTGGCCATTGACTCGCTGACGTCAGGCTGACGCAGTTAATTCTTTGTGGATTTAAAATAATTCAGAAAATTCCAAAAAATATTGCAAACTTCTAAAAATCATAGAAAATCAACCGTAACTCCAAATTAAATAATTTATATATGAAAAATTATCAGAAAAATTCAAGGAATCCATCTGTACCATTTTCATGCATGTTTGAACCATATTTGTCCTCTGTTTTGGACAAAACAAATAAAGGGCATTTAAATAATCATATATGGAGTTGGATTTTGAATCATGTATTCAAACCAACTTCATTTAAATCATAGCTAGGTGCATTAGCCCAAAACACATTCATATTGCCATGTCATAGCATGCATCATATTTTGCATTGCATTGATCGTGTTTCTTCTGTGTTTGCCGGTGTTGTTCCCCCTCGGTAGACGTTGTTCCGACGTTGTGATCGTTGACACTGATGAAGACTCAATGTTATCTTCAGAAGTGCCATGCAAGCAAAACCCCCTTGTTCATTCCGATACAATCCTACTCTCTCGCTCCTGCTCTCTTTTAATGCATTAGGACAACACCGATTCATCTGTTACTTGCTGCGGTAGCTGAACCCCTTTATCCTTTGCATGACATGTCATTGCCACAGTAAATAGATGAAACCCACTAGCATGAGTAGGAGTTGTTTGAGCCCTGTTGTGCCTACTCGTTCATGCTTGTTTGTCATGCCTGCTACTGCTTAGAGTTGAGTCAGGTCTGATTCATCGGGGATGAATCAGAGGTGTGTGAACATGTCCTACTGTGTGTGAGCTAAGTGTGTGAACACGATTTGGTAAAGGTAGCGGTGAGAGGCCATGTAGGAGTACATGGTGGGTTGTCTCATTGAAGCCGTCCTTAGGAACTGAGTTCTGTGTTTGTGATCCATGATTCAGCTACTACCATACATTGGGCCCTGAAATATGACCCCGCTCGACTTCTTATTCACCCTTGTCCCCTGTCCAGGAGTTGCAAGTAGTTTCTGGTGTTTGTAGTATGCTGGAGGCCGTGGACAGCGCTGACCGTAGGGGTGGGCTGTGATGCGGTAGGCACGTGGCCAGGTATACCGGGCGCCCGTTTGGTGTCACGGAACCCTGTTCACATCGTTTGGGGCTGTGAGCGAAACTCCGGCCGGATCTCCTCATGGATGGAACCCGAATAGGCGATAAACCTGGACTAGAGACTTGAGTGTTTAGGTAGGTCGTGGTCTACACCCACGTCGGCTTTCGCTTGAAGTCTGCCGAGCACATGTCGTGTGCAGACGCTAAGTGGTGGAAACATGTATGAAGAAGTACACCCCTGCAGGGTTAACATCATCTATTTGAATAACCGTGTCTGCGGAAAAGGACTTCTGGGTTGCTTATATCAGTTCATAGACAAGTGAAAGTGGATACCCTAAAATACGCAAGATAAGCGTGAGTGCTATGGATGGAGTTCTCGTAGGGAGACGGGAGCGGATCCATAGTGGTGTATTGATATGGTGAATATGTGGACTCGTGTGCGCCACCTCAAAAGAGTTACTTGCATTCGTAGTTCAGGATAGCCACCGAGTCAAAGCTGGCTTGCTGCAGTTAAACTCCACCATCCCCTTTGTTGATAATGATGCATATGTAGGTAGTTCTGATGTAAGTCTTGCTGGGTACATTTGTACTCACGTTTGCCTATTTTATGTTTTTGCAGAGAGACTTCGGTCTCGCTAGTAGTTCCACGTGGACTTCGACGTTTAGCTTGTTACCTCAGCTATGATCTTGTGCCCTCGGCAGGATCTGGTAGATAGTCAGGCTTCTCAGCCTTTTTCATTTTTAGTTGTCTGTACTCAGACATGTTAAGCTTTCCGCATGTGCTTTGACTTGTATGCTCTGAGTGTTGGGTCATGAGACCCATGTTTGTATTATCTCGCTCCTCGGAGCCTATTGAATAAAATACTTGAGTTGTAGAGTCATGTTGTGATGCCATGTTGTATTTGCACATATCGAGCATATTGTGTGTATGTTATTGAAATGCTTGGTATGTGTGGGATCTGACAACCTAGTTGTTTATCCTTGGTAGCCTCTCTTACAGGGAAATGTCTCCTAGTGTTTCCACCGAGCCATGGTAGCTTGCTACTGCTCCGGAACACTTAGGCTGGCCGGCATGTGTCCTTCTTCGTTCCTGTGTCTGTCCCTTCGGGGAAATGTCACGCGATGAATACCGGAGTCCTGTTAGCCCGCTACAGCCCGGTTCACCGGAGTCCTGCTAGCCAAGTGATACAGCCTGGATTCACTCGCTGATGACCGACACGTTCGACGCTGGGTCATGGATGCCTGTCCCTGTAAGTCTGTGCCACTTTGGGTTTACGACTAGCCATGTCAGCCCGGGTTCTTTGTCATATGGATGCTAGCGGCACTATCATATCCGTGAGCCAAAAGGCGCAAACGGTCCCGGGCCAGGTAAGGTGGCACCCATGGGAATACCGTGCGTGAGGCCGCAAAGTGATATGATGTGTTACATGCTAGATCGGTGTGACTTAGGATCGGGGTCCTGACAGTGGGGCACCCATGAAGCTTATGTGGCTTGGTTGCAGGGCTACGGAAGGTTAGAGAAAAATAAATAGATAATGTGTTTAGAGTGCACTCCACTAAATAGATATATATATACTTTGGACCCATTGCAACGGACCGGCACATCTATATCTATACCCCCTATATAGTGTGTGAAAAACTTTGAAAGTTGGTCGTTGGATGAAGGCAATCTGACGGTACAAAGATGGAAAATCTGAGCACTACTGGCCGTTGGATATCATCCACCAGATTCTGCCACATGTGTAATCTAGAACACTCCATGGTTGAACTTAATTCATGACTAAGGGCCTCTTTGATTCGTAGGATTGCAGAAACACAGGAATAGGAAAAAAGTAGGATTGGAATGGCATGTTCATTGGATCCCTATAGGATTTGAGTTTGTTTGATTGTGTCACATGAAAAACAAAGGATTTCTTTCAAGAGGTTGGAGTGCATGTTAGAATTCCTGTGAAACGTAGTACAAAGGAATCCTTAGGAAAATATTCTACATGATTCAATCCTACGAATCAAACGACCAACATAGGAAAAATTCCTAAGGATTCTAATCCTTCAAAGATCCTATGAAAATCCTTTGAATCAAACAGACCCTAACTTTGCCACAACTAAGCTTAGGCAAAGTAATTAGTTCTTCAAAACGAGAGAAACAAGTTGGCAAGCCTAAGGGAATCTTGCCACATTTTTTGTGTGTATGTCATGTGGGGCCTTAGTGTGGCTTGCCTAAGGTGTGGCTTGAATCAAACACTTGCCTAAGTTAATCAAACTTGCCTAACCTTACATTCCACCAGATTTTGCCACATGTTAGAATCCAGAAAGCTCCACATGTAGAAGCATAATGCACAAACCAACAGAATCTCATGCGTGCAATGCACGTGTACCTTACTAGTACTAGTTGGTAGTAGTAAGAAACAAATTCCAGTTTTGGCACGAGCTCGTACTGCGGGAGCACCACAAGGCCTGCCGCAGGAGTTACATTTCCCTCTTGGGGCCCACGGGACCGAACTTCAGTGGCTTAGTGGTAGAAACAAGAAACGTGATGGTTGTCGTGCTTCAACTACCATGGACAAGCTGTCATGTCTGCTGACACATGTATATCAAAACTAGAGTGTTTATATTTCAAGAACGTGAACAAGTATTATTCTACTACTTTGGATCCATTGCAACGCACGGGCCAGCACGTTGGTAGTAGTAGTGTCCATCTCTATCTCTAGAGGTCTTCCCTCGTTCATCCTTTTCTCTCACAAGATAAACTACTCATACAAATGCATCTTGATGTTCCGTGGAACGCACGGGGATGTTTCCTTGGGGGTCTCTCTAGCGCGACGTGGTCGTAGTTGCAAGTTGACGCCCCTTGAGATGCCGACGTTGAGGGGCACTCAGATTTCCTCCGATGAGCACGTAAGATGAGTTTGATCACATAGTAAATGCATTCTAAAGACTACTTCCGTGTCCATTTCCTAATTCTCCCCCTGCCCACTGTTTCATAGGTTAGGCTCGGTGCGAGTGGAGATAGGCTTGCATATGTACGGGAGGGTACCAACATCAATTTGCAAAACATTTACAACGGTGAAACCGTTCTCGTAGAACCTTTGTCCAACATTGGGATCAGCCATGCAATGGGCCACCGCATGAATTGGTACGATGGAACCACGGTGAGATTGAATAAGATAGCACGAACCTTGCACATGGCGGTCAAAGGCGGACCATGCTGTCTGCGGCCGATTTGTTGCCGTACGAGTAGGAAGACGATGTGCTCCTTTCTAACCGCATCTTTGCGGCGACAAACCAGGGGACTTATCTCGTATGGGACACATCCTACGATATACTCCCTCTCTCCTAGTTTATTTGTTTTGAATCTTTTCATTTTATAAGTTTCAAATTCAAATTTAGAGCTCTCCATCACATGTTGAGATTACAATGTCCATTAAATCATTGTGTGCATGTATAGTAAAGAAACAAATCTCAAGTTTGGCACGAGTTTGTGCTGCGGGAGCACCACAAGCCCTAGCGCAGGAGTTACATTTCCCTCCCAGGGCCGTCGGGACTGAGGGGCAGTGGGGCCAAGAGGGGTGAGCCGCAGGTCGGGGGACGTGTGGTTTCATGGGTTCGAGCGGAGTCGTGGGAATCGCGGGTGGCTGTGGTAGAAACTTGATGCTCGCCGCATTTTAGGTGGCCCACATGTCATGCACACAAAGGCAAAGGGGCGGTGCGGCCGAGAGGGGTGAGGCGCACATCGGGGGGCGTGGTGTCGTGGGTTGGAGAGGCGTCGTGGGAATCGCGAGATGAAACGTGATGGTTGTCGTAGTTGAACTTCCATGGACAAGGTGTCATGTCTACGGACACATGCACTGCATAGCGATCACTGGAAGGAGTAGCAGAGAAAGCTATATATGCGGATAGATAGTTCCTTATAGTCAATCGGACCCACGCTACTACTCTTTTCCAAAGACATGCACACCATCGAAATAGTTCATCTATATCAATATACACCGAGAGGGAATAATTTTTTTACAAGAGAGGAAATAGTTCATCCATCCATAATGCCCTCTTGCTGGTGCAGCCTCTTCTTATTATTCTTCTTCTTGTTCTCATTCTCTGTGGGAGACGGCTTCGCAACAAGCTCTTTGGACCTTGCAGCTATCTCGAAACTCACACGGGCATCGAGGGCAGCATATTTTATCCGCTCGTACGTCAAGGGATAATTCTCCCATCCAAATGACCTTAATGCCACCCTCTCGTCACCCTTCTGAAGTTTTGTACCGAGCACAAAATTTGCTACGTCGAGTAGGGATGGTGTCTGTTTATCACAAACTTCTACAGGAATTTTGATCCTGGTTTGTAGGTCAGCGATGCTATTCAAATTAAGGTTGTATGGCTCCAGCTTCTGTTTGTCCCCTTCGATGGCTGCCCCACGGAAGTATACGTCCTCCCGAGACAAGAAATCGTGAAGCTCACCTGGTATGGAGGGCGAGTGTATGATGTGGTACACCAAAACTTCATCTTCGAGGCACAGCTGAAGAACGGCGACGCGCTGGATCTTCCCAGGGGCACGCTCCATGTACTCTGCATCGAGACCGATGACCCTCGTCTCTACCTTTTCGAGGGAGTTGGATACATTGTTGATCCACTGCCGATGAACCCTTGGGTGGACGGTGACGGTGGCAACTATGCGCATCGAGCCTTTGACGAGGACATGTTGGACGCTAAAAACCTGCATCTCGATCTGTATCGCCATTTGGAACCGCTGGAATGGAGGGCTATGGTTTGGAGAATTAGGATTAGATGGCTAGTCTAACTGAACTAGTAGATGATTATTTAAAGAGGTTAAAACAATGTGAACACAGTGGGTTTCGGATGCAAATGAAGACGAATGGGAGGTGAAGAAGCCGAGGAGAATCGGTTACCGATGGAGAAGTAAATGGGAGAAGTGGCATGCATGCAGTTGATTAGATGGCTAGGTAGACTAAACGAAAAGGCTATGCGGGTAGACAGATGAGTCGTACCTGTTCGTGTACGTGCCCATCCTTCCTGATAGGTGGGACCTATGCAAACAGATAAAAATATGTGTCATAGTTTTATTTTGATCGCGTGAGTGGGAGACACAACATTCTCTGGTTAAGGAATACTCCTTCCATTTAGGTCAGTATAAGTCACCTTATGAAAATCAGGTTTTCCCAAAACCTTTAGGCGTGGAGCATTAACTTCCTGCTCGATCCCCTCCCAGCCTCGTTAGCCAGCGTTCTCTTCCTCTGCTGCCATGTTCTACCTTTCCATTTTTCCTCTTCTCAAGTGTGGAACGATCTACATGTCGTCCTTGATGCACCAGAACGACCACTGCATGCATCGCGACAGAGCGTTTATTGGGCATGCACGAGAATTTGGTTCTGCTTGCAATATGGATGATACCAGAACGATGAAGTGAACGGGCATGCTAGCATGGGAGACCTATTTACGCTATACAATACTGGAGTACTCATGTACCTACTAGTAGTAGTAGTAGTAGTAGTAGTACAACTGTGGTGCACTTGATGGTCAAAATACTATTCATCCGGTCCTCACAGTGAAGTGACAACACCCTGCGCCTGACACTAGTCCAGGTGGCGTGTTCGGGTTACCAAAGTCAGCCTTACCCTGTGCACAGTGCAGTCTGTCACCGCCGCTATACTGCACATTGGCGCCTCGCCTCGTCTCCCTCTCCGCTCCCATAGCACCACTCCATCTCCATCTCCTTCTCCGTCTCCATCTCATTGTGCCCCCGTGTACCGTCGCCTCACTCGCCTCCCCCAGTACCACTATTCCCTCGCTAGCCGCTCCAGCACTGACATCCTTCTCCCCCGTAAATCAATCCCCCTTCCAAACTCCACCATGGCCGAACGCGAACCGCGCAGCATCCATATGAGCTGCAATTGGAGCAATCTCCCCAGTGACATCCTCGACCTCTGTTGTTCGTGTATGGATATGTTGAGCGCCCTGCGGCTGGCTGCATGCTCGAGGGACATGCACACGGCCATCGTCGAAGCGAGGCCTAAGCTTTTCAAGACACCCTGCTTGCTGCTATCTGGTCTTGCGAGATTGTCTCACCATGATACGGAGGAGTGCATTATGCCCCTTGTCGGTGTCAAAACCAGCGGATCTCGGGTAGGGGGTCCCAAACTGTGCGTCTAAGGCGGATGGTAACAGGAGGCAGGGGACATGGTGTTTTACCCAAGTTCTGGCCCTCTTGATGGAGGTAAAACCCTACATCCTGCTTGATTTATTCTTGATGATATGAGTATTACAAGAGTTGATCTACCACGAGATCGGAGAGGCTAAACCCTAGAAGCTAGCCTATGGTATGATTGTTGCTGTCCTACGGACTAAACCCTCCGGTTTATATAGACACCGGAGAGGGTTAGGGTTACACAAGGTCGGTTACAAAGGAGGAAATATCCATATCCGTATTGCCTAGCTTGCCTTCCACACCAAGTAGAGTCCCATCCGGACACGAGACGAAGTCTTCAATTTAGTATCTTCATAGTCCAATAGTCCGGCCGAAGGATAGAGTCCGGCTGTCCGGAGACCCCCTAATCCCGGACTCTCTCAGTAGCCCCTGAACCAGGCTTCAATGACGATGAGTCCGGCACGCAGTATTGTCTTCGGCATTGCAAGGCGGGTTCCTCCTCCGAATACATCACGGAAGAATTTGAATACAAGGATAGTGTCCGACCCTGCAAAATAATTTCCACATACCACCATAGAGAGAATAATATTTCCACAAATCTAATCAGCCGACACGTTTTGGCAACATAACATTATGCCATAGCCCGGTGATTATTCGAACCGTTTCCTTTGACTAGCCCCGGTCATAACACGAGGCAGTTTCTTGACACGTCTTGTCAAAGCAGAGACCGTGTTCCCCTTATTACGGGATTTTCATCAATACTGGCGTGGGTAACCCAACCGCGCCATCGATTACGGCGCTTGGGGGGTAAGCGAGTTTTACTAGGCTAGTGGGGGCGCATAGTTTTGGCCTCCCTTATAAAGGGATAAGGTTTAACCTTTCTCTACCAATGCCTTCTTCCTCCTTGCCCATCCATTCTTGCGCACTCGAGCCCCAACTCCCAAGTCCACATCTTTCTCCTCAACCTCCTCCAAATATGTCCAGAGCGGGAGGCAAGTGGATGGCTTCCTCCGTTACTGAGGAATATATCAAAAAGCTGCACAGAGCCAGATACTTAGCCGCGAATATCGCGCATCGGCTGCCCGCTGTGGGGCAGATTGTCCCTACCCCTGAACCCCATGAGAGCGTAGTTTTCCTCCACCACTTCCTCCGTGGACTAGGGTTTCCCCTTCATCCATTCGTCCGTGGTCTCATGTTCTACTACGGGCTGGACTTCCATGATCTGGCCCCAAACTTCATCCTCAACATTTCGGCGTTCATCGTTGTCTGTGAGGCTTTCCTCAGCATCCGCCCCCGCTTCGGCCTATGGATAAAGACCTTCAATATCAAGCCGAAGGTGGTGGGCGGCCAGCAAGCAGAATGCGGCGGAGCTATGGTGGGCAAGATGCCCAACATTATATGGCTTGAAGGCTCCTTCGTGGAGACCATAAAGGGGTGGCAATCTGTGTGGTTCTACATCACCGAGCTGCGCGACACCGTATGGGTGGCTGCCCCCAAGTTTCGATCCGGATTCCCTACACGGCTCACTTCCTGGAAAGAGAAGGGCTTGTCGTGGGGTTCATCAGTGGAGCTAGACGGACTCCAGAAATGTATCCTGGACATGACAAGCAAGAAGCTCAAGCTTGTCAACATAGTCCAGGTCATGCTCATCCGCCGGATCCTCCCGTGCCAACAACGGGACTTCAACTTGTGGGAGTTCGACCTGGCCCAACACCAGACTCTGAGCGAGCTCTTCAACACGATGCACAAGGACATCTGGAAGGTGCTGTTCAAGGGCGCCGAGGTCCCTCCCTCTCTCACCGAGGACCGCGGGCTAAGCGCGAAGCGCCGAGCGCATTCGGTGAGTTCTATACATCCGGTAGGATATTTATTTCCCCTAGCTTAACCATGTGCGGGGTCTGATCTCCATGCCTTTGACAGGACTAGGTGGAGACATCGGGGCAGATTAACTGCCTGGCCCCTCTGCCCGAAGACACTGCGGACGCTCTCCTGACGGAGATGCTGACTCCGGCTCCTTACAAGGTGCCGGAGAAGACCAAGAAGGCCAAGTGAACCCGAAAGAGCTATCGGCTCCAGGTGTTATCAGACTCATCGTCCGATAATTCCGCGACGCACTACTCCCCCGAAGACGAGGAGGAAGATGAAGATGTTCCCCCTCCAGTCGAGGGAAACAAGAAAAGGAAGGCCGCCCCTACTAGGGGGGCCGAAGGGTCCAAGAAGGGAAGGACTCTCCTTCCAGACTACTCCACCACCGCCGCCGAAGGAGAAGACGAGTGGCTACTCAGGGCCAAGTCCCTGGCGAAGTCGTAAGTATTTGGATACCAGAGTAACTCATAGCATTCCTTTGTCGCACTGCTTCTCCTAACGCCGAATTATGGCTGTGCAGACCACCCCGAACCTGTATCGACGTATCCTCGTCGGACGGCTCCCTGGGCTCGTCGGATATGGATAGCGATCCACTTCCGACCGCCACCTCCCCTTGCCCTGCGGACAATGCCGAGGTGTTGTTTCAAGAGGCACTGGGTTGAGGGGAGAGAGTCCCGGAGGCGCCTCAATGTGACCTTCCGGACTCCAGAAGCAGGGGAGCAAAGCCCCCGAGGGCTCCAAGTTCGGCCCTCAGCCGAACACCACGTCGGATCCTCCAGTGGTTCCGGACTCAGGCAGGCGGCCTCCTTCCAAGAGGGGCAAGACGCCTGTGCCGGTGACCTCTGCCCATCCAGAGGCACCGGACAATCTGCTAGGAGCACTTCGTAGCGCTTCCATTGACGAAGAGCACCGCACTATTATGAGTGCGGTGGTCCAGAAGGTTCAGTCCGCCAAGAGCGGACTGACTGAAGCCTGTGCCAGCCTTCTAACAGGCTTTGAGGTAAGTTTTTGAAATATAGGAGAAATATTACCGCATAGGCAGTAGCCCCTGATGCTATGTTCGGTGTTCACAAAGAAAAGCCGAATAGAGGATCAAACAATTTCGCAGGAGTCTAATATAAGTATGTCTATATGCGTATGCAGGCTTCGCTGCTGGCCTCTGCCACACTGACTGCGGAGGTCGCCGCACTGAACCAGGACCTTAAAGGGTCCAAGGACGAGCTCGGCCTTGCCAAGAGGCAGCTCGAGGAGAACAAAGGTAAGTAATACCTAGTCTATGGATATGTATAAAGAGAATGCGATTGCAAAATGATAGGATCATTGTAAATTTGCCAGGGGCCAAGACCGGGGTGGCGACCCTGAAGCAAGCGCTATGCGAGGCCGAAAACAAAGCGGCCGAGGATGTCAGGACCCCGATTCCAAGTCATATCGATCTAGCCAGTAACACCTCATATCACTTTGCGGCCTCACACACGGTATTCCCATGGGTGTCGCCTTACCATGGCCCGGGACCGTTTGCGCCTTTTGGGTCACGTATATGATAGTGTCGCTAGCATCCATATGACAGAGAACCCGGGACGACATGGCTAGTCGTGAACCCAAAGCGGCACCAACCTATGGGGACAGGCATACAAGAATCACATCGAGCATGTCGGTCAGCAGCGTATGAATCCAGACTGTAGCACTGGGCTAACAGGACTCTGGGAACCCGGGCTGTAGCGGGCTAGGCAGGACTCCGGATGTCACCACGTGACATTTCCCCGAAGGGACAGACACAGGAACGAAGTGAAACACATGCCCGCCAGTCAAGTGTCCTGAGCAGTAGTGCTGGGCTAGCAGGACTCCGGTGAACCGGCTGTAGCGGACTACTATGGCTCATGGAAGCACTAGAGTACATTTCCCCATAAGAGAGGTTGCCAAGGATAAACAACTAGATTGTCGGATCCCATACATACCAAGCATTTCAATCATACACACAATATGCTCGATATGTGTAAATACAACATGGCATCACAACATAACTCTACGACTCAAATATTTATTCATTAAGCTCCGAGGAGCGAGATATTACAAACATGGGTCTCATGACCCAACATTCTGAGCATACAAGTCAAGGCACATGCAGAAGCTTAACATGTCTGGGTACAGACATCTACAAATGGAAAAGGCTAAGAAGCCTGACTATCTACCAGATCCTGACGAGGGCACAAGATCGTAGCTGAGGTATCAAGCTAAACGTCGAAGTCCACGTGAAACTACTAGCGAGACTAAAGTCTCTCTGCAAAACATAAATTAAGCAAACGTGAGTACAAAAGTACTCAGCAAGACTTACATCAGAACTAGCTACATATGCATCGGTATCAACAGGGGGGGGGTGGAGTTTAACTGCAGCAAGCCAGCTTTGACTCGGTGGCTATCTTAAACTATGACTGCAAGCAACTCTTTTGAGGTGGCGCACACGAGTCCACATATTCACCATTCAATACACCACTATGGATCCGCTCCCGTCCCCCTACGAGAACGCCATCCATAGCACTCACGCTTATCTTGTGCATTTTAGAGTATCCACTTTCAATACACCAGTCGTAGTTTAAGATAGCCACCGAGTCCACATATTAACGGTGTTGCCACGTCGGCCCGCCGGTCTTCAGCCGCCGGCGACCATTTGCCGCGGCGGACGTGCACCGGAAAAGCGTTAGGGGCCGCGGTTTGTCATGCAGAAAGCATCGGGGAGAAGCCCTTGCTCGGGCGCGTCCAATGGGCCAAACAGGGGGTCGCGGGGTGGCCAGAATCTCGCCGGCGACGAGCTTTGGTGGCGGCACAGCTATGAGTTTGCACGGGCGCGGCGTGGCGGAGCATAGGGAGCTCAACCAAGGGCATAGACAGCGTCGTGGGGTCACCAGGAGCATGTCTGTGCCACTAGGGCGAGCAAGCGAAGCTCGGGAGCGCGTGGCTCAACGTCCATGGCGGACGGCAACTCCGGTTACTCGCGGGGCAGTGGCTACGGGACGAAAACGACGACGTGGTTAAGGGGGAAAGGACCGGGAGCTCACGGTGAGGCTGACGACAGGCTCAGCTGGCTCGGGGATGACTGGAAGGCGACGAATCCGTCGATGGAGTGCGGAGGCCGTGCTCGGGGAAGACAACTCGTGGCGGCGATGTGGGTCGAGGTGGAGCCTCTAGGCATGTCGGAGAGGCGAGGGGGAGGCGGTGGCCACGGTGGTGCACGTCGGCAGCGACGGGCGCGTTCAGGGAGAGAGTAGAGAAGGGGGAGGGAGCCGTGGGAGAGTGAGAGGTCCAGGGGAAGGGCGGGGCGATACACGTGGCGCTCGGGGTAGACACCAGCGGCGGCAAGCAAGCAGGAGGTGGCCGGACGCGTGCTCGCGCGTGCCGGCCACGCGCTCGTCCTCCTGGCAAGGGGAAGATGACAGGGAGGAGCCCCTGGGGGGCTGGGCCGGCCAGCTACAGTGTTGGGCCGGTTGGTGCGTGCCAGGTAAGTTTCTCTGCTCTATTTTATTAATTGTTTCTGTTTTCTATTTTCTGTCATTGTTTTGTCTTTATTAAAAATGCCAGAGCATTTCCAAAAATCGTGAAAATATTTGTGGGCACTATTGAAATTATTCCCAACAGCCCTCAACTAGTTTCAGAATTATTAGAGCATTTAAAATATTTATAGGATTTAAATGCCCCAATTCAAGTACAATATCAGTTAATCCAAAAATCCAGAAATGACCTAGAAATATGTTTATCATTTTTGGCAGAGGTTTTCACCTTTATCAAAAATCATGAACATTTCCACAGGCATTTTGGGTTCATTGAAAATATTGTTTATTTGAACCTAGTTGAATTCATTTAGTGCTAGGGTTTCAACATCCCCATTTCAACTTTAATTGAAAAGTTAACATGATGCATGGATGCTTTAAGGCAACTAACGGCAAGCAAATTCTAGGGTTGTGACAAAGGAGCGCACCGATCAGGAAAGGCATGAGGCACGGGTGGGCGAGGTGCAGCAAGAGCTCCATGCTCTCGTGACGAAGCACGATGCATTGGAGCTTGACTTGAAGACGCGAGAGCCCTTGAGAGCGCAAACAATGCCAAGGCCGAAGCCCAAAAGGCCCTCCAGGAGATTGATGCAATGAAGAAGATAGCAGCAGGTAAGGCATTCTATATGCAAAGCAAGCATGTGAAAGTAAATTACTTGTTACTTACCCGAATCCGGAGCTCTCCAGGAG
This sequence comes from Triticum aestivum, assembly GCF_018294505.1. NCBI lineage: Eukaryota > Viridiplantae > Streptophyta > Magnoliopsida > Poales > Poaceae > Triticum > Triticum aestivum. The sequence continues at coordinate 535,951,271 of NC_057800.1, forward strand.
CATTCGTAGATTTGCCCCGCAGCGTGTCAGATGCTGCACAGTTTTACGAGGCCGAGGAGGGAAGCTCAACGGAGAAGCTGTTCTGGTCTCAGTATACTAGGACCAAACACCCGATGCCTCTGAGCGACCAGCTGAAGCAGCTGGTCGAGCTGCACAAGGCGGACGAACAGGCCATGAAGGGCTTTATAGTCCGGATGTGGCCTGGCGACGCCCTTCCCAACAGCTACTTCGGCCTGGTGAGGCGGCTTGTGGATGCCTGCCCACGGCTGGAAGTCATCAAGCGGTTCGTCTGCATCAAAGGTGCACGTCGGGCTTTTGCCCGTGTGAAGGTGCAATGGGCCAAGCTGGACACCGTGAAGCTGATTAAGGAAGGGCCACCGGAGGGAAAGGAGCATCACCACCCCGAGATGTACTATGAGGGTGTCCTGAAGGATGCTCGTCTCGTAGCGGACGAGTGTATGAAAGATATAATACTCGAGTATATTCGCTCGTGTAATCCTATATTTATGAAAACTTGTTCATATGCGCTATGCAACACTTGTTTGAATTTAAAATATTACCTTCTATTTGGCTGTTTATCAAATCTGAGAGATGGCTAGTCGTCGGCTTCTGCCCCCACGCCACGAGTGCTGGGGTGTTCGGGATAAACCTGAGCACTCTTGTTCCCATTGTTGGGTCCTTCAAGGGAGGTGCTCAGCACAACGAACAAGGCAATCGGACTATAATGCGTTATCACTCTCACTTAGCCATAGAATTCTATAATTTTAAATTTCGGTAAAGCCCCTAGTATTCGGAAGGCCGAATTCGGGGCGCGATACACGCCTTAGGCCGGACAGGGCCGACTCCTCGCTCTAAGCGGCATAAGCCTTTAGGGACTCGAAACCTCTCAAACAGCGACCAGTCTCTCGCCTTATCATGATAGTCAGTTTTAGCTTTCTCTACTGAGGTGCTTAGCCCAGCAGAACCGGGGCACAATCGCAATAGTTCTCCCAGTGCTACCTTACCTGATATAGCGGAACGTAAGGTACCAAAACATGGGAGCCGAGCAAACCCAACTATTGACCCAAGACATGATTCGGAGTTGATGCATATAATGCTATAAGTTTGAGGTGCCGCACTTTCGAAAGTGTTCGGATTTCTCACGCCATATTATGGGGTATGCTTAAGCCCCTGGCGTATTGGCCGTACCAGAGTGTACGGGTGCTGGATGTCATAAATGAACATATATATATAAGAATGCAATAATAGTCTTAATGCTATGCATTTTTTATTCAAAAAGGGTTTGTTAAAGCAGAATGATACAAGTAGTGCGATAAGTAAAAAGTAGGACTGTTTGACATGTCCCTTCCAAGGGCAAGCTGAGGAATGGTAGTAAAGCAAATATTTCACTCATTATCGTAATCCACCTGGGAGTTCCGTGGTGTGACGTAGCTTTCTGCCTCCTTGGATGCCGCATCATGTGTTCGGCAAGCACGCTGCCGGACAGGGTTTCCAGAGATTGAAATCCTGAAAGAGAAAAACAACAAAGCGGGGAGCCCCTAGGGTGGTTTAAGCCGTGACTTGGGGCGTGCCACTGTCGTGCCCCCTCCCCGCCTGTGCCCATGGTATTTTTAATCCGTAATTATGTACGCGTGGCACGGATTTCGCTGTTTGGGTGGGACCGGGGTGGGGGCCGCATTGCTATGCGTGCTCGGAACGTGCCAGGCGGTCCTATTGCAGATTACTCCAGGCGCGCTTGAAGGTGTCCGGGTCCTTAAATGCTAAACTAGTGGATTGCCTTAAGAGGCTGCTTTGCGCTTCCACTGCGAGGGCCGCAGTGTGCTCCTCCATTCGAAGAGAGCGCTCTGTGTTTCCATTAACTGTAATGACCCCCCGAGGTCCTGGCATCTTGAGCTTAAGGTATGCATAATGCGGTACCGCATTGAATCTCGCAAATGCGGTTCGCCCGAGCAGTGCATGATAACCACTGCGGAACGGGACTATATCGAAGATTACCTCTTCGCTTCGGAAGTTATCCGGGGATCCGAAGACCACTTCCAGTGTGACTGAGCCTGTGCAATGGGCCTCTACACCTGGTATGACGCCTTTAAAGGTCGTTTTTATGGGTTTGATCCCTGAGGGGTCTATACCCATTTTGCGCACTGTGTCCTGATAAAGCAGGTTCAGGCTGCTGCCGCCATCCATAAGGACTCGAGTGAGGTGAAATCGGTCAATGATTGGGTCTAGGACCAGTGCGGCAAATCTGCCATGACGGATACTAGTGGGGTGGTCCCTGCGATCGAAGGTGATCGGACAGGAGGACCATGGGTTGAACTTTGGGGCGACTGGCTCCAACTCATACACGTCCCTGAGCGCACGCTTCCGCTCCTCTTGGGGATGTGGGTTGCATATATCATGTTCACCGTCCGCACTTGTGGGGGAAACCTCTTCTGTCCTCCGGTGTTGGTTGCCGGGGCTCTTCCTCGTCATCGCTATGTGGCCCCTTATCTTTGTTTTTGCCAATTAACTTGCCGGCCTGCTTGAACACCCAACAATCCCTGTTGGTGTGGTTGGCTGGCTTGTCTGGGGTGCCGTGTATTTGACACGAGTGATCGAGTATACGGTCCATACTGGACGGGCCCGGAGTGCTTCATTTGAATGCCTTTTTCCGCTGACCGGGTTTAGAGCCTTTGAATCTGGCATTGACTGTCGTATCCTCAGTATTATCGTTGTTAATGCGGCGCTTATGTTTGTTGCAACGTGACCTGCTATTGCCTTCCTTGGTATCCGAAGTACCATGGTTCTTTGATATGTTATTACTGCAAGCCAGCAAGCTATCTTCACCGCACAAAAGCGGGTCATGAGTGTCGTGAGGGCGGCCATAGATTTCGGCTTTTCCTGACCAAGGTGCCGGGCTAGCCACTCATCGCGGATGTTGTGCTTGAAAGCTGCTAGGGCCTCTACATCCGAACAGTCGACGATTTGATTTTTCTTTGTTAGGAACCGTGTCCAGAATTGCCTGGACGATTCCTCTGGCTGCTGAATTATGTGGCTTAAGTCATCAGCATCTGGTGGTCGCACATAAGTGCCCTGATAGTTGTCGGGGAATGCGGCTTCCAGATCTTCCGACAGCCAATGGACTATGCTGGTAGGCTATTGAGCCAATGCCGAGCTGGTCCTTTTAGTTTGAGTGGGAGGTATTTAATGGCGTGTTGATCATCACCGCGTGCCATGTGGATATGCAGGAGGAAATCCTCGATCCATACCGCATGATCTGTTGTGTCATCGTATGATTCTATATTTACGGGTTTGAAACCCTCTGGGATTTGATGATCCATTACTTCGTCTGTGAAGCATAAGGGCTGTGCGGCGCCTCTGTACTAGGCTATATCACGACGCAGCTCCAATGAGTCTTGCCCGCTGTGCTCGGCCCAGCCGGATTTACTTTTACTATATCCGGCGTGACGATTATCGTCTCACGTAGTGGCGCGCCCCCGTGATCCGTAGATTGATCTTGCGTGTTTTGCTTTGTCCTCCAATACGTCTCGCAGGTCTGGCGTATTTCCCCATGCCTTTTTATTTGAATGGCGTCGGGGTGCAGGCTGAGCTTTTGGCTGGAATGCCTCTCTGTCGCGGCCACGAGGTGGCCGGTCAGTCATGTCATACGCTTCTTCCTCCAGTCAGGGTAGCAACATGCATTTTGGGTAACTCTTGGAGGGGCGTTCGAGTTTATATTCCTCGGCCGCCAGGACTTCAGTCCATCTGTCAGCTAGCAGATCTTGATCAACTTGAAGCTGCTGCTGCTGCTTTTTATGAGGGCTATTTGTCGTGGCTATAAGCCGGCGCTTGAAGTGCTCTTGTTCGATAGGATCCTCTGGCACGACGAATTCGTCATCGTAGAGGCTTGCCTCGTCTTCGGAGGGAGGCATGTAATTATCATCCTCCTCATCTGCCGCTCTCACAGGAGGGCTAGCCTCTCCGTCCTCCTGCCCTAAATCGTGCTGGAGGGGATTATTGCCATCTTCGGCAATATCCGGAGTGCTATTATCTCCTGTGCCGGTATCACCACTTTTGCTTTGGCGGGACTTAGAGCGGCGCCGCTGACGTCGGCGCTTGGGTTGCTTCTTGGAGGGGTCATCCTCCGCTGTCTCGTCGCCATTGCCTTCTTTGGGTGTGTCCACCATGTATATATCGTATGATGAGGTGGTTGTCCAGTGCCCTGTTGGCAGTGGTTCCTCTTCATCTCCCGCATCGTCATCCATATCGTCGATGTCTTTGGAGTCGAAGTCGAGCATGTCGGTTAAGCCGTCGACAGTGGCTACTAAGTGGGTGGTGGGTGGGCAGCGAATTTCTTCGTCATCCACATCCCAATCCCGCCGGACATAGTTCAGCCATGATCCTCCTGACAAGGAGAGAGATCTTAATGAGTTTTGTATGTCGCCAAAGGGCGAGTGCTGAAAATTATCCGTGGAGGTAAACTCCATGATCGGCGCCCAATCGGATTCGGTAGGAACGGGCGCAAGCGGTTCGGATTCCGTGGCCGGAGAAGGATTCGACAATTTGACAACACGACTCTCGTGCAGGGTAAGGTCGATGTTCGGCTCGATCGCCGCTGAGGATAAGGCCTCCGTGGCGGGGTCCATCCACCCATCCATGGACGGCGCAACTGGCTCTGAATTGAGGGTGGGAGCGGCTGCCGGTGCGATCTCCTGAACACTGTCCGATGGTAGAGCTAAATTATATTCATCGTGACCGTGTGATGCACAAGGCAGGGGCTCGAATCCGTCAAAGATCAAGTCTCCGCGGATATCGGCCGTGTAGTTTAAGCTTCCAAACCTGACCTGGTGGCCTGGGGCGTAACTTTTGATCTGCTCCAGATGGCCAAGCGAGTTGGCCCGCAGTGCGAAGACGCCGAACACAAAGATCTATCCGGGGAGAAAAGTCTCACCCTGGACTACATCGCTATCAATGATCATAGGAGCCATCAAGCCTAACGGCGACGACACAGATGAACTCTCAATGAAAGCACCAATGTCGGTGTCAAAACCGGCGGATCTCGGGTAGGGGGTCCCGAACTGTGCGTCTATGGTGGATGGTAACAGGAGGCAGGGGACACGATGTTTTACCCAGGTTTGGGCCCTCTTGATGGAGGTAAAACCCTACATCCTGCTTGATTTATTCTTGATGATATAAGTATTACAAGAGTTGATCTACCACAAGATCGGAGAGGCTAAACCCTAGAAGCTAGCCTATGGTATGATTGTTGTTGTCCTACGGACTAAACCCTCCGGTTTATATAGACACCGGAGAGGGTTAGGGTTACACAAGGTCGGTTACAAAGGAGGAAATATCCATATCCGTATTGCCTAGCTTGCCTTCCATGCCAAGTAGAGTTCCATCCGGACATGAGACAAAGTCTTCAATTTAGTATCTTCATAGTCCAATAGTCCGGCCGAAGGATAGAGTCTGGCTTTCCAGAGACCCCCTAATCCCGAACTCCCTCACCCCTCGACTTCAATCCGATCTCCATTAGCTGAAACTTCTTTGCAGGTATGTAGTGGGTCGCCGTACATCATTTCCCTCGACATCGATCCGATCACCATCGCCCGAAACTTCTTGGCAGGTATGTACTGGGTCGGCGTGAACTCCCACTGGATGGCTGCCTTCAGAGAAGACGGTAAAAAGTTGGTGCTCGTGAACTTCCAGACCTCCCATGAGATTATCCTTCCTCCGTTGGATTATATAGAGTATTACCATCGCGGTCCAAGTCATCTAGATTACTACGTCAGTTGGACGGACCTTGTTTTGTAGAAGATTGTAATCTGCCAAGTGCCCACACGACATGCGAATTACGCAGATTTCAAGCTAATTGCCTTGTTCGACCGCAGACTCACCTATCTTTAGGCTGGTGCCTGCTTTAGCTAGAGACAACTCGGCTCGCAGTGGATCATCATCAAAGCTGATACACACTTCTGTGATGCTATTGAACACAATGGCATCATCTGCGCGATCGACAAAGCAGATGGCACCATGTATTGCTAGGACGACGCGTGTAAGTTGTTTTCTCTCATGTTAATGATGACGCCATGACACTGTTTGAACTTTTTGTGATGATTGGCATATCTCTGTTTGAGCAGAATTTGAGTAGAACTATGGCAATGTATTAGAGACACCGTAAATCAGCTTTATTTGGAATGAGTTAATTCATGCGATTGTGACCATGTCATTACAGCCAATTCATACCCTGAATAATCAAACGGTTAGGAATATATGTATATTATCCTTATTTTACAGTAATATATGTACTACTACTAAATATGAGTGTGTATCATTGGCCATGTTAGTTTCCTCATTTTCATGATGTAGAAACATGCACCACACTGTTGGTTTCATCTAACCATACATTAGGGAAGTAAATGTGCATATGGAGAACTCTATATTTGGAAGTAGTGAAATCCTGCAATGCTTACCATGTGTACATACCTATATTCTCCCTTCAGCAATCAATGGTTAGAATAATATCCTCACAAAAATTTTGCCCACAGAACACGAGTATATAACAATGCATGGTCTGTTAGTTACCTTGAAGAATTTGTTTGTGAGGACAGAACATATGATTACATAACATGCATAACATGGTAGTTTCATGTGAAGAATCGATTGTGAGATAACATGAGTATAACCATGCATGGCACTTCTATATTTTCGAACCCAATATACATTACCCTGTATTTTCCTCCTAGTTCCAACAGGGACATATCAATGTTGTTTCTTGCATTATCCTACTCATACTCTGAACAATGCTGATCTTGCATTAACAATGCCTGTCCTTTTTGATATGATGCAGTGTCCCTACAGTTACTGCCCTTTGTAATCACACCACCTTTGCCAAAAACAGGGAAGCACAACTGGTTCCTCGCTCGATCAGACGACGACAAAGGACTAATGATCATTCAGACACATGAGCCGGAAAAGTTATATTGCAAAAATCCCACTGTATACAAGCACCGTGTAATACATGAGTATCCGGACAGTGGCTGTTACGTCTATGAGCAGGATACCAGCTTGTTGGGGCCTTTAGGATTTTTTAGTTGGAGGCGGGTAAACAGCCTTGGTTCACACTCTCTGTTTCTCGGACTCAATTATCCGATTAACCAGGAGATCACCGTTGGCAAGGACCTTGATGGCAGCGAGGCTCTGTTTGCTATGGAAAACTGTGTCTACACGGCGAGCCCTAGGAGTTCGGGAGCAAACTCCCCTGATTGTCAATGATACAGCCTGCAGCCAAAAGAAGGTGAGAATGACAAAGGCATCTGGATTAACTTTGATCCTTGGATGTCTCAATTACGACAGGTAGTGATGTGGTTCGAGCCTTCAGGTTGATAGGTAGTTGGGCTGTTGCATCGAAAGGGTGGAGTACTGGTGTCTCCGGATCACTGGTCGCTGAAGTGGGGCTGCAAATTATGATGGTGTTGGATCATCTCTTCGAATGACTTTGTTGTCTTTGCTGTTGGTTCTGAATGGGTAGTTCTTTATTTTGTTATGCATATTCCTTGTCATTTGGTCATCCTCGCCTATGTCACTCTTACTATGTAATAGTTTCTTCTGTTTAGAATGTCATTCTCGTCTGGATCACGAGAGTCTGAGCGCTGCAGATGGGTGCGTTTTGGTGGTGTAGCAAGACTTCTTATGAACTATCATGTCTTGTTGTTTATGTCAGTAGTAGTCACTAGTCAGTGTTTGAATGATGTATATATCGTTGTTTCCAACAGTTTATTGTCTCAAACTACTGGTGGGCTAAATGAGGGCATCACCATTCTCGAGTGTTCAGAGTATATATCCTTTTTTCAAGTTATATAATTTGAGCAAAGTGTATTTTCGATGATGTACACTTGTTTGGGCCAGTGAGGTGTCGTTGAATCTGGGCCGAGTAGTAACGCAATGCCAAACAGGTCAATTATGACTCTCAGGTGGGCTCTCAAAAAATCCTGAAAAAAGGCCGGGCTCTCCAAAAAAGAATGAATAAGGACTCTTAGGCCGACATGTGGGCGCCACCGGTGTTTTCATGCGCTTGCGCGCCGTGAGCATATTGGTGCGTGCTCAAAATTCATGCTACCTTTTCATCCGCAGACTCCCGCCCCTCCCCCACCTCTGGAATCTCGATTCCTACTCCAGTTCCCCCAAATCCCCCTCCTGTACTCCCTGTACTCAAGCGCACTATCATGTCGCCGGTCAACGCGGATCTCCGAGCCGGAGATCCTGAGGTCCGTCCTGCCTTCGGTCGCTGCGTGCTGTCGCTCAACAGTGGCATGGTGGCGCTTGACGACCAGTTTGCCGGCAAAGTGCTGATGGTAGCCATTAACGGCGACCGGCCTCCCGTCTCGTCGGATGACCTTGTCAAAGCTCTTGGCATTGTGCACGACATCCAAATAAGTGACTTGCTCGTCGAAGTCTGTCTGCCACCGGCTGATTTCTTCGTCAGGTTTCGGACAACTTTCGACTGCAGTCATGTGTTCGAATCTTCTCGGCGTTTGTCCTGCGATGGCGCGCTGGTGAGCTTTGATCGGTGGCACCCAGGATGGGGCTCGGTGCCCTCTGAGCTTAGTTTTTAACAAAGCTTACCTTCCACGGCATGCCTCGACATGCTTGGAATAGCGAGTCCATGAACGAGCTTATCAACGACCTTGGAGGTGAGCTCGTAAGTATGTTTGTTCCTCCAGATAGCTAGGCTCTGACGGTTATGGCATGGATGAAGAAGCCGTCAACCATACCGAAGGTGACTGGTGTTGAGATACCGGTGCGAGAACCGGGGTTGTACTATTCGTCGCCACCAAGGCCGCCGCGGACCACGTTAGGGATGTACCTGTATCGAGTGTTCGTGCATGTCGAAGAAGTGGTTAATCCATCAATCAAAGTCCTGCCGCCGCCGCTGGTGCCAGGGTCCGTCGACGACATCCATTACAGGAGTCAATGTCAGACTTTCCCCGTGTTGCTCGGAACAATGGATGGCATAGGGCCTACTCCATCACGCGGCGGAGGCCACTGCTTCTTTGGGAGAAGAGGCAGGGCTGGCTGCCTGGATGTGCTCTAATTTGAGGTAACAACTGAATCTTGTCACATACTAGTTAAATCCGAGCTATGGGTGTGAAGCACTGATATGCCAGTACATTTGATTGTGACCTATTCTAATTTTGTACCCAAACTTTTCTTAGAAAGGGCTGTACGTCAACTTAATGTGCTAGGAGAACTAATTGTGTTGTCTGTCTATTTTCTTTGCACGACATTCAAGATATTTCCCCGTCATTGATAAAGACGATGAACCGTTATGTACGACTTCGTTGGTTTCAACATAGCCCTTCCCGTAGCGATGCACTGTTTCCATCCTGATTGTGCCGCCTGCGTGAAATTTTTGTATGCAAGTTTAGTGTGCTATGATGTTCTATATGATTGTGTCAACTATATAAGTTTTTACTGAGCATCAGCAATGCATATGGCTGAAAGATGTATTTACGAGCATCGGCCGATGGGTCTCTCTCTCTCTCTCACACACACACACAGACACACAGACACACACACACGCACGCGCGCGCACACGCACAAGTGGGACCCACTGAATTATTTATTTGCTTGTGACAGCTTTTAATTAGGTTCCACTATAATCTAACTTTTTTCTTAAATTATTAATTGAGCTCAGTGACTTCAAAAAGTTGTACAGAAGCCTTGTTTGGGCCTTTCCGGCGTCGCTGATTGTGGGCTGAGTAACCATGTTAGGTTATACTGTACTACACAGGCCTTTTTTCGCTATTTTTTTAAATAATACATTTTTTATTAATTTTCATAAATATTACGTTGGGTAAATTTTTTTCAAAAATAATACACCGTCTGCCCGCTGCAGGCCGACTGGGCCTAGTCGACCCACAGCAGGCCGATTGGATTCTAGTCGCCCTACAGCTGGCCGACTGGCACCTGTTGGCCCACTGTGGGCCGACTGGAGCTAATTGGCTCACTGTGGGCTAATTGTTTTTGCAAAAGTGTTAATCATGTATTTAAAAAATATGTGTATTGTGAGCTCCTTCGCTCGCTGTGGGCCCACTTTTGACTAAAAATATGTTTTAAAAGTGTTAATCATGTATTTAAAAATTGTTATGTGTGTACAAAAATGCTCCTCATCTATACAATTTTTTTTTAAATGTGTGTATAAAAAATAGCTTCTTCTCAACATCAGCAATGCAACTGGGCCGACAGTTGTACAAAATATCCGGGTTAACTTGTTATTCTCCGCGCCCGCTGGGTTGCAAACTTTCCTAGGAGCTATGCATTAGGCTTAACAAGAAAATGGACTTTAATAAATAATAAATGGGATGTAATTATAATAACTGGACAGTTACTATGCACCAAACATGTAATTAGTTTGAAAAATATATTATTTTTAAAATTTGAAAATTTTAATTTCATTACTTGTTGCGCGCGCAATATTTCATTGGATTTTACCGTAATACAACTTTATTTTGAAATTATATTTAACCTGACTAGAAATTTCGGATAAAAATATTTCGGATCCCATCAAAATGTGGGATTTTTTTAATTCTGTTTTGAGCAGTTGTTTGAAATTATTAATCGTTGTCCTATCTAGAAGTTGGGCTGTACTTTTAACAAACTATAAATGGGCTCTAGTTCCATTAGAATTAAAAAATGGGCTGTACATTGTTATAAATCGCAAATGGGCTATATGTTCTGTGCCAAATCTGAGTTGTGGGCCTACTAAGTTGACGCGTACCAAGGGCTTTGTCAACTTAGTCAATATAAACGATTCTAGCTGCAGTGATCGTACGATGTCCATCCAACGGCCGTAGTGCTTCTTCAACCTCTGGTCTTCTTGCTCCAGCCGCCCAAAGCAGCATCGGTCGTGTCGCGTGCTCTTGCCTCCCGTGGACGGCTGTGATGCCGCGGAGGCCTCACCGCCCCGTACTACACCCACCGTTGGCCAGGCCATCCCTCTACTCACTCACACCCCCTGTTATTCTGCGGCGACGGCAGCCTCACACCGCAGTCGAACCAGTGAACCCTCATACTCCTTTCCGCGCGGGCTTCCACTGCTGCGTCTTTCCCGGCTCTGCGTCGTCCCCTTCCTAGGCCTCGCCATCGTCCAGACCACCGCCCTGGTGCTCTCGGCACGGTGTGGTCAATATGGTCAACGACCAACTTCCATCGGAAGAGTACTGTACGTGGAGAGGCTGACAGCTGGGTCCACGGTAGCCGCAAGGAAGTGCCTCCTTATTACGCGCAAAATAATTATTCCTCCACCTGACAGCGGGGACCCACTGGACGGGCCACCGTATTTCGCGAAAAAAATGATTCGCCCCCTGACTGCTGGGACCCACGAGCTACATCTTCGCACGCAAGGAAGTGCATCCAAAAAAACGATTTGCCCCCCTAACTGCTGGGACCCACCAGCTACACCTTCGCACGCAAGGGAGTGCGTCCGGACAAAAAAAATTATTCGCCCCCTGACTTCTGGGACCCACCAATGACATCTTCGCAGGCAAGGAAGTGCCTGACAGTCGGGACCCACCTGGTCGAAGCGTACGTAGCATTGTCATTCTGGTCGCGAAAGTGTACGTACATATATACTGGTCGATGTAGAGGCGTGCACGTAGCATGTACACGTACGTACAACGGCCAGGGTGCAAGAAAGAAAATACGGCAACATATGTGTACATACGGGCGGGGTCTCGAACGCCTACTCGCACATACGTATGGCCAGGGCTCGTGTACATGGCTGGGTCGGAACGAAGAAACAACGTCGTCGTTGTGTTCATGGGGAGGCAACGGAATGCTTCGTGTTGATGGGGAGGCAACGGGATGCGTCGTGTTCATGGGGAGGCAACGGAATTTGTCGTGTTCATCGGCAGGGCTTGGACAGAATAGGCGATGGAAACGAGGCCTGGCGTACTGCAGAACAGAGGAAACGGCCTTCTGTTCGACCGGCCACGTTCGAAACGGGATCCTGTTCATCGAGAGGGGTGTGGCGTACCGCAAAACGGAGGAAATGGACCTCCTACAGTCGAAACGGGGGTCCTATTGATCGGGAGGGGTGTGGCGTATCGCAAAACGGAGGAAACTGACCTCCTACGGTCGAAATGGGGGTCCCGTTGATCGGGAGGGGTGTGGCGTACCGCAAAACGGAGGAAACAGACCTCCTACGGTCGAAACAGGGGTCCTATTCATCGGGAGGGGTGTGTCGTACCGCAAAACGAGACTCCACGAGATACTGTTCATCTCCACCGTCGACCTCCTCCAGCCTCCACGGGCTCCTATTCATCCAGCCTCCACCGGCTCCTGTTCATCCAGCCTCCACCGCGCGCTACTCCACCGGCTACTGTTCAACACCACCCCTCCACCGTCTACTGTTCATCCAGCCCTCCACACCATGGGAGCATGTTCAACCACCCCTCCACAGGCACCCCTCCACCGTCTACAGTTCATCCAGCCCTCCACAGCACGGGGTCCTGTTCAACCACCCCTCCACCGTCTACTGTTCATCCAGCCCTCCACACCACGGGGTCCTGTTCATCCACCCCTCCACGGGCACCCCTCCATCGTCTACTGTTCATCCAGCCCTCCACCACACCACGGGGTCTTGTTCATCCAGAGGCAACGCCACCGCTCACTGTTCATCCACCCCCCCCCCCCCGCCGCAACACTCATTGTTCATCCCATCAATCGGCTTCAGTTAGCAGCAGTAGCGAAGGAATCGCTCGATCGGGTTTAGTTAACAGCCATCGATCGATCGCTCGTGTTCAGTAACGTGTAGCCTGCAGTGCAATTGCTCGGGTTCAGTTAGAGCCCAACGCCTCGCTCGAGTTCAGTTAGAGCCAACGCCTAGCACACACGCGCGTACGTGTACGAGAGAAATGTGCATCGCTCGGCCCCCAACCTCCCACCGTAACCGGGAACTCCCAGAAATTTTTCCTCCCCCTCGCTTCTACCATGGTTTTTTCTGTCATGGACGGCCCAAAGAATGTCATGCAGCTGCGTCTCCGGCTCACCCAGGACGAAAAGCCCATTTTCTGTCATGATTTTTTGTCATAGAAGTAGGAGCCCACCCCATCTATAATGAGACCGGGTTTTGTCACGATTATCATCATAGAAGTGTCATATGTATGACAGAAAAAAATTTGTTCAGCCCAAAATGTCACGCATGTGTCTTTTTTTTTGTAGTGAAAACAGAGTAACGCCTTAAGCAAGATCACATGATGTAGAGGGATAGACTCATGCAATATGAAGAAAACCCCATCTTGTTATCCTCGATGGCAACAATACAATACGTTTCTTGCTGCCCTTACTGTCACCGGGAAAGGACACCGCAAGATTGAACCCAAAGCTAAGCACTTCTCTCATTGCAAGCAAGATCAATCTAGTTGGCCAAACCAAACTGATAATTCGAAGAGACTTGCAAAGATAACCAATCATACATAAAAGAATTCAGAGAAGATTCAAATATTATTCATAGATAGACTTGATCATAAACCCACAATTCATCACTCTCAACAAACACACCGCAAAAAGAAGATTACATCGAATAGATCTCCACAAGAGAGGGGGAGAACATTGTATTGAGATCCAAAAAGAGAGAAGAAGCCATCTAGCTACTAACTATGGACCCATAGGTATGAAGTAAACTACTCACACTTCATCGGAGAGGCTATGGTGTTGATGTAGAAGCCCTCCGTGATCGATGCCCCCTCCGGCGGAGCTTTGGAATAGGCCCCAAGATGGGATCTCGTGGATACAGAGAGTTACGGTGGTGGAATTAGGGTTTTGGCTCCGTATCTGATCGTTTGGGGGTACGTGGGTATATATAGGAGGAAGAAGTACGTCGGTGGATCAACATGGGGCCCACGAGGGTGGAGGGCGCGCCTGGGGGGGGGGGGTAGGCGCGCCCCCTACCTCGTGGCCTCCTGTTATGTGGATTGACGTAGGGTCCAAGTCTCCTGAGTTGTATTCGATGAGAATATCACGTTCCCGAAGGTTTCATTCCGTTTGGACTCCGTTTGATATTCCTTTTCTTCGAAACCCGAAAACAGGCAAAAAAACAACAATTTTGGGCTGGGCCTCCGGTTAATAGGTTAGTCCTAAAAATAATATAAAAGTGGATAATAAAGCCCAATAATGTCCAAAACAGTAGATAATATAGCATGGAGCAATCAAAAATTATAGATACATTGGAGACGTATCATCCTCTCCGCCTTAGTCGCGGTGCACTGTATTGAGCACTCCTATATGACTAGCCGCTCTATCTACATGCGGGACATTTCAAAGCATCCGGGCCCGCGTGCCATCCACCAAATCACAGCGAGGTGCTGCAGTCGAGACTCACCTGTCACCCCGGTGTGGTCGTCATGACCCGTCATATCACAAAACCCACACCTTTACCAGCAGTGGCAAGGTGGCCTCCAAGTTGGACTGGACGAAGCAACCATCATTTCACTAGAACACTCGTTCAAGCCCTTTCTTCCCTTTCTTGAGGAAAACCTCACTCCAGGCTACTCACTTCTGCCATTTTTCTTCTGTACCGACGAAGGAAAGGTGGGCGAATCAGTTATGATGCTATATTTTCATTCCAAGAATCTTCTTTTTGCGAAGCACTGACCGATTCTCACATCCTTTTCTTTTCCCGTTTTCAGTGCGATTGTGGTTTCCTTTCGATTGCTCTTTGTTTGTCAGTTCATTGATGGATCCTGGAGCACTAGGCAAAGAGTTGCCGACGGACAACCTACTGGAGACAGCGATCTACAGGAAGCGAGCAACGACCAACGAGTTGACCATGTTGGAGGGCCAACCCATGGAGATGAAGAACTCCAAGGAACAAGCACTGGCCAAAGAGTTGAGGACGTTGGCAGACGAACTCCTCAAAGAAAGTTGGAAGAACAGCAAGGGCCCCACCATGCCTACCCCAGGAACTCTGATTACCACCTATGTGAGGCTCAAGACCAAGTTTGAGGAGATAGTCGCCGTTGAGAAGCAGTATTTCCCTAACAAGGTGATGGCCCCCATCGAGGACGAGGAGATGGCCCCTGGAGGGATGAGATCCCTCGGTGAGCTGCACAAGGTAAAAAATAATGGCTTATTACCACAGTTGTGGTTTTTGATTATTTGCAATGTGCTTGCTAATATGTTAGGGTTTTGCAGGTGCCGGTGGACGTCCTTGATGATTCCGATGTCGTGACCCGTCCTGTTGGCATCACCCCGGAGATCGATTCCAATGCCGCTGTCCATCTTGTGGACATCACCCCAGAGATCGATTCCGATGTCGCGATCAGTCCTGTGGACATCTGTAATGCCCCGAGACTGATGTGCCTGATGTCTTCCAGTTATTCGCTGTTGTTGCCTTGTCACTTGCTTGCGTATCATGCATCTCATATCATGTCATCATGTGCATTGCATTTGCATACATGTTCGTCTCATGCATACAAGTTTCGTACCATTTGGACTTCATTTGATACTCCAACGGTTAACCGAGGGACCGAAAAGGCCTCGTGTGTGTTGCAGCCCAACACCCTTCCAAAGTGGCCCCAAACCCACCTAAACCCCCACCATCATCTCGGTCGTTCGATCACGATCCGTGGCCGAAAACCACACCTGATTTGGACTCTCCAAGGTCCCTCTACCTATAAATATGTGCACCCCGTTCATTTTCACGCAGATCAAACCCTAGTCCTCTTCCTCCTCGCGCCGCTGGACATGTCCGTCCCGGACCGGACGTGTCCGCCGCCTCCCTCGTCCAATCGGACGCCGTCATCTCACCACCACCGCCCTCTCTCTCCTCCAGCACTGCCGCGGCCCACCCGGGCCCGGGGCAGGCCCGCCCGAGCCCGTCAGAACCCGGACCGGCCCCCGCGCGTAGCCCGTCGCTAGCGCCTCGCCGTCCTTGCTCCGCCGCCGTCTTCGCCCGTCGACGGCGACCAACTCCGGCGACCGGAACCTCGCCGCTGCTCTTCACTGCCTCACCTCCATGTCACCTACGCCGCCCCGCCGCCTCACTCCTGCGCCACCGAGTCAACCGCGCCGCCCACTCAACAGAGTGCCACCCGCGCCGCCCGCCATCGAGCTCGCCGGCCGGCAGGAGTTTATAAGTGGGAATTCAAGTAGCTCTTAGGGTATCTTTCCGACAGATGTATGATATGAAATTGGGGTTCGACGTCTAGTGGTCCGCCTATCCAAGGTTGGTTTAAAGTGGTCTTGTTGTGTCTTAAAGAGTGCTTGGCTATGCTGACTCGGGGACGCTTCGTATGTCATGTGCACTGCCTTGTACATGATGGTGCTGTACGATCGAGCCTGTGTAGGCCCCACCACGAAAACTTCGGATGAAATCTCTATCATATGTTTGCTCCGGCTTATTTTGCAAACCAATCCTTTGTTTTGTTTTTGAGTTGTGGTATTCGAGTTGCTTCAAAGTCAAATGTTGATTCCATAGCGGTGTTCTCATACTCCTATGCGAATACTAATCCTTCTCGATCTTTCGGTTTGTCATGTCAATCTTTTTCGACCGACGTATTTCTCTTCTAGTGGATCCAATTTTTTTTCAACATCCGCAAGTTCAACTCAAATCTTCTCAACGGTGTTGCTTCATCCATCCCAAATTGCCTTTGTTTTCCTGCCCTCCCACCCTTTTTCTTCGAGGACTCGGATTTCTTAATCAAGCACCCTTTTATTCTTGTGAAGTCTCTTCATTCTTTTCTTTCAATGTTCTTACCCGGTGGTTCACATGAAGATGCTCTTCTAGTTCGTCATTCTTCATTCTTTTCATCTCCGGTGGTTTCAAGTCAAGCTTTGTTGATCATATCCTTTTCCTAGTTTCAAATACCTTCTCATGCCGGTGCACCTCTTAATCATCCACTTCTCACTATTCAATTGTTCCGGAGTGCTCAAGATATCTCGAAGATTCGTGTTTCCACTCTACATTCGTTCAAGCTCTTTCGAGGATGTTATCTCATTCAAGTCATTTAATTCATCTGGTGCAACCTCTCTTCTAAATCATTTCAACGGTGTTTCTCTTGAGTGGGCCCTAACCCACAGGTCTTTTCCCAGGATCTTACCTGACTCTTCTAATTTTCCGGAGTTATCCTCAAATTCATTTCAAAGTTTGATGTAAGAATGATTCATCCTCAGTCATAGGTATTTCTCCAAGATCTTTCAAATTCTTTTCATCGTTGGTTCAATTTTTCCATTCTTCTTTATTTTGGAGTGACTCAACAATTCATGATGGTGCTTCTCATCGTAATTCTTAGATTTTGGAGACCGAAGAAGAGTTTCTTTTAAATCTTTCCCCATTCTCCGCCATCCTCTCATAATTGTTTTGATTGTGAGAATTCTTTTCACCCATCCGGAGCTGTTCAAGAGTCTTCTTAGTTTGATTATCCGGAGACCATCATTTCAGGTTTATTCATTCTCAGCTTTCAGTTATCATTCTCCAATCTTACCGGTGCATCGTTCAAGTGATCTCTAATTAGTCATGATCCCTTCGTTCTCATGTATCTAGATTGTCTCAAGTATCGTCATTCATTTCACAATTCTTACCCGGTGATTCATCCCTTTACTTCATTCTTTTTCAATTCTGACGGTGTTTCGTTCAAGAGTTCTCTTCCTTGGTTATCATATCAATTTATTCGTTCTTCCAAATTCTTATGGTGGTTCTTCCAAGATTTTGTCTTCCTTCATTCATCATATCAATTTATTCGTTGTTTCAACCCGACCGGTGATTCGTTGAAGACTTTCTCAAGTTTGCGCGATATCTCTCTTAATCTTTTCTATGAGAATAAGTAGTATGCCAAATCCATTGCCTGTCATCAATTTAAATTGGTGAAGGATAAGCGTAACATAATTCTTATTCTTGATTCACCCAAGTGATTAATTCCTTATTCCGGAAGTTCATTAAAATTCTTGATCTCAATTATTCATCTTTTCTTTTACCAGAGTTCCAAGGTCTCTCAACTATATCGTCGCGAATATCCATCTAATCATTGCAAGGACTCACCTGTGTTTTCAACTTCTCTTTCCTTCCGTTTGATCATTCTTTTGTTTAACAGAGTTCTTCATGAAGGTTCTGCATGATGGTTCATCAAGGATTTAATTCCTTCTCGAAGTGTTCATCAAGATTCTTTTTAGAGGAACTCAAGCATTCTTCATCTTGCAATCCGGAGTGCAATTCTTTCTTCCATATCATTGGAGGTGGTATTATGTCATTCTTGAAAATTTGAGTTCATGTTTCATGATTCACATGTCGTCAAGAATGAGGTATTTTAAATCCATCAACCTCTTCATTGGAGTTATCTTGGGTTATATTTCACCTAAAACTTTCCCTAAGGATTATTGCTGATGATGGTGCTTATAAATGATCCAAGTTCTTCATTTATCCTCCCGGTGAAATAATCTTCACATCACCTTGTTTATACAAATCCAATTCTCTTTCCCGTGAGTGGCAGGTTGTCACCTCATAATTTGAGATGTATTCCATAAGACCATATAAAGCTTATCCTTTTCGTTGTTGGATTTCCGACAACTCCGTTCGACCCTTCTCCTAAAGATGCCTTTTGAAGCTCTTTTGTAGCAGAAGTTGGCATTTTCTGCTACATTCTTTTATCTCAATTATCCATATTCTATTCTTTCTCAAGGAGGTCTAGTGATGTTGCTCTTTTCACTCCTCATCTCGGTTTGTCAAGACCATATGATCTCCTTTGCTAATCCTTTTCCAACCGGAGTGTCGTGTTTTCATCCAAGTATCTTATCATCTTATCAAGTTCTTATTCAATTCCTTTTTTTCTTTTCAATCGGAGTGCTGTCCGAAGTTGTTTCTTCCTTGTTCCTCTTTTCTAACGGAGTGTTTTCAACTTTGTTCATCTCCGTTGTGTTCTTTTCTCGAAATGGCTTAACCTTTTCAAGGTTCTTTGGTTTCACTCATTTGTCAAAGAAGCAACTTAGTTTTACCTCTTCTCTTTCTCTTCCATTTTCCCTCCGGTGCCATTCTAGATCTCGGGACGAGATCCTCTCGTAGTGGTGGAGTGTTGTAACGCCCCGAGACCGATGTGCCAGGTGCCTTCCAGTTATTCACTGTTGTTGCCTTGTCATTTTCTTGCATGTCATGCATCTCATATCATGTCATCATGTGCATTGCATTTGCATACATGTTCGTCTCATGCATCCGAGCATTTTCCCCGTTGTCCGTTTTGCAATCCGGCGCTCCTATGTCACCCGGTGTCCCTTTCTACCTCTTTTCGTGTGCGGGTGTTAAACGTTTTCATATTCGACCGAGATTTGCCATGCGGCCTTGGTTTACTACCGGTAGACCGCCTGTCAAGTTTCGTACCATTTGGACTTCATTTGATACTCCAACGGTTAACCGAGGGACCGAAAAGGCCTCGTGTGTGTTGAAGCCCAACACCCTTCCAAAGTGGCCCAAAACCCACCTAAACCCCCACCATCATCTCGGTCGTTCGATCACGATCACGTGGCCGAAAACCGCACCTCATTTGGACTCTCCTAGCTCCCTCTACCTATAAATATGTGCACCCCGTTCATTTCCGCGCAGATCAAACCCTAGTCCTCTTCCTCCTCGCGCCGCCGGAGATGTCCGTGCCGGACCGGACGCGTCCGCCGCCTCCGTCCAATCAGACGACGCCACCTCACCACCGCCGCCCTCTCTGTCCTCCAGCCCTGCCGCGGCCCGCCCGAGCCCGGGGCAGGCCCGCCCGAGCCCATCGGAGCCCGGACCGGCCCCCGCGTGTCGCCCGTTGCCAGCGCCTTGCGCCTCGCCGTCCTTGCTCCGCCGCCGTCTTCGCCCGTCGCCAGCGACCAATACCGGCGACCGGAACCTCGCCGCTGCTCTTCGCTGCCTCGCCTCCACATCACCTGTGCCGCCCCGCCGCCTCACTCCCGCGCCACCGAGTCAACCCCTCCGCCCACTCAACGTAGTGCCACCCGCGCCGCCCGCCGTTGAGCTCGCCGGCCGGAGCCGCCGTCTTCCTCACGCCGCCGGACCTCCGCAGCCTCGCCCTGGTGGGATCCGGCGCCACCCTCCCCGGATCCGAGTCCCCGCACCTCGCCGGCGCTCCTCCCCGCACTCTGGCCGACCTCTCCTTCCAACTCCGGCCGCCTCCCCGTGCCTTCTCCGGCGAACTTCGGCCAGATCCGCCGCCGCTTTGAAAACCGTGCAAACCCTAGATCTCGCGGGGTGAGAATTCTACCAAGTCCTCATCTCTGTTCACATTTTTTATGCATACTTCATCTCATCATAACTATGCATCCATGGCTCCGATTTGTGCGTGTAGCATATCAGAATGTTCGTCTCGAAGAGTGCATCATTTCATCTCATTGCATCAAGTTCATTTGAGCTCATCTTGATGCCCGAAATGCTGTTGGAAGAGTGCTATGTGAGGATAGTTTCAGATCTATTTCAGCAAATGGCCTTTTGTCATTTTTGCCATGATTAATGTGTGCATGCTATGATCCTGAGCTCTACATGTATTTTGATGTATGCCATGCCATCTCTACAAGGGTGTATGCCATGTATTTTTTTGATCTTTATGGTGATTAGCACAAGCATGCAAAGTAGCTTACTCAATGATGCTGATGTCAGGGACTTAGAATTTCACTAAGTCCTTACCCTGTCATTTGTTTTATGTCATATGTTCATGTTGTTTCCTAGTGATCCGTGCCTCTTTTGAGCATGATCAGTAAGGATGTTTTGTAGATATTGTTGTGCTCTATCCATCCATGTCTTTGTTTGCAATTATGGAGCACCCTAGCTTGATTCAATCGAGCTCTACGTTTGCTATAAAATGTTCCTAGCAGATTTTTAACATGTTAGCGATTTTGCCGAGCTTGTTGTAGTTGATCCGTGCATGCTATGTTGTTGTTCTTGCCATGTCTAGCTTCTATGCCATGTCTATTTACTGGTTGTATGCTTAGTTTGTCATGCAATGCCTTGTAGTGAGTGCATCGAGCTCATAAACATGCCTACTCATTATCTGTTTTGCCATGCTCCAGTTTTTCACTAAGTCTGAATCTATTTATGTTTTTGCTATGTTCACATGCTTGCAATTGTATTCGCTGACCCTTTTGGCTCATGGTCAGTAAGGGACTTTTGTTATATGCTTTGAGTGGCTTCATTCCATGCCTTGCTTTGCCATGATATGTTCCTGTAGCATGTATTTATCATGCTCTAAAAATTTCTTCCTGATGATAAATTCCTGACATGCTGTTAATTTCACCAAGTCTGTAACCTGTTATCTTTTGCACTTTTGCCATGCTTGTTTGAACCTGTTAATGAGTGAATTAGCTGTAGCTCAGTGTTCATCTTTTGTCAAGCATCATGAGTGGATCCCTTCCATGTATTTTGTTCCCATGTTTGAGTGCAGTAGAATGTTCTTCTTGATGCATTTAGATGGTCTCGTGCTGACGCAGGCCGGTGCCAAATTTGTTTTGCTTGTCATTTCCAAACCGTGCATCCGATTCCGGTGATCTTTATATCGATTTCAACCAAAATCAACTCCTCTTTATAGTGGCACTCTTGGATTTCCAAGTTGAGGCCAGGTTCAATCATTCCTTTCCAAATCATGCATATGCACCGCATACCACATCCCGCATATCATGCCATGTTCATGTGTTGGTTGTTTACTATGTTGTGTGCTTCTTTCCGGTGTTGCTTCTTCAGGTTGGTTCCGATAACGTCGCGTTTGTGAGGACCAGTTCGACTACGTCCGTTTGTCTTCTTCATGGACTCGTTTTTCTTCCTTGCAGGATTTCAGGCAAGATGATCATACCCTCGAAATCACTTCTATCTTTGCTTGCTAGTTGCTCGTTCTTTTGCTATGCCTATGCTGCGATACCTACCACTTGCTTATCATGTCTCCCATATTGTTGAGCCAAGCCTCTAACCCACCTTGTCCTAGCAAACCATTGTTTGGCTATGTTACCGCCTTGCTCAGCCCCTCTTATAGCGTTGTTAGTTGCAGATGAAGATTGGAGCTTCTTCCATGTTTGGAACATGGATATTTTGTTGGGATATCACAATATCTCTTATTTAATTAATGCATCTATATCCTTGGTAAAGGGTGGAAGGCCCGGCCTTATGCCTGGTGTTTTGTTCCACTCTTGTCGCCCTAGTTTCCGTCATATCGGTGTTATGTTCCCGGATTTTGCGTTCTTTACATGGTTGGGTTATAATGGGAACCCCTTGATAGTTTGCCTTGAATAAAACTCCTCCAGCAATGCCCAACATTGGTTTTACCATTCGCCACCTAGCTTTTTCTTTCCCTTGGGTTCTGCAGACTCAAGGGTCATCTTTATTAACCCCCCCCCCCCCCCGGGGCCAGTGCTCCTCTGAGTGTTGGTCCGACCGAGTAGACTGCGGGGCCACCTCGGGGCAACTTGAGGGTTGGTTTTACTCGTAGGATGTCTCATCTGAGTGTGCCCTCAGAATGAGATATGTGCAGCTCCTATCGGGATTTATCGGCACATTCGGGCGGTGTTGCTGGACTTGTTTTACCATTGTCGAGGATGTCTTGTAACCGGGATGTCGAGTCTGATCGGATTGTCTTGGGAGAAGGAATATCCTCCGTTGACCATGAGAGCTTGTGAAGGGCTAAGTTGGGACACCCCCGCAGGGATTGAACTTTCGAAAGCTGTGCCCGCGGTTATGGCAGATGGGAATTTGTTAATGTCCGGTTGTAGAGAACTTGAAACTTAACTTATTAAAATGCACCAACCGCGTGTGTAACCGTGATGGTTTCTTCTCGGCGGAATCCGGGAAGCGAACACGGTGTTGGAGTAATGCTTGCCGTAGGTAGTTCTAGGATCACTTCTTGATCATAGTTGTTCGACCGTGCCTTGCCTTCTCTTCTCGCTCTCATTTGCGTTTGTTAGCCACCATATATGCTAGTGCTTGCTGCAGCTCCACCTCATATCCTTTTACCTACCTATAAGCTTAAATAGTCTTGATCGCGAGGGTGTGAGATTGCTGAGTCCCCGTGACTCACAGATACTTCCAAAAACCAGTTTGCAGGGGCCAATGATACCGTGCAGGTGATGCAACCGAGCTCAAGGAGGAGCTCGGTGAAGACCGTGTTCGTTATGTTGTTCCATTTTTTAGTTGATCAGTAGTGGAGCCCAGTTGGGACGATCGGGAATCTATGTAGCTTTTGGGGTAGTCTTCTTTTATTTTGTTTTCGTAGTCGGACCTTGATTGTATCTGGATGTTGTAATGTTATTTTCATGTATTGTGTGAAGTGGCGATTGTAATCCAACTATGTATCTCTTTGCCTTATGTATTACATGGGTTGTGTGAAGATTACCTCACTTGCGACATTGCTTACAATGTGGTTATGCCTCTAAGTCGTCCTTCGACACGTGGGAGATATAGCCGCATCGTGGGTGTTACAAGTTGGTAATCAGAGTCTTCCCCGACCTTAGGAGCCCACTGCTTGATCGAATCGCTGGCGTTGTTGAGTCTAGAAAATGCTTTGAGTCATTTAGGATAATATATATCGGAGAGTAGGATTCTTTTTACTCCTCAGTCCCTTCGTCGCTCTGGTGAGGCATCCTGACGTAGAGTTTTGACTCTTCTCTTCTCAAATTTCACTAAAAAAAATTTAGGATCACCCGGGTATCTTGGAATCGTTCCGATGGTTTTGTGACGAGAACATTGTTCTTGGTGCCTCCTGACATTTAGGGGTTGTGGCAGTGTCCCGGGGAGTTGAGCTCCGGGGTGTTGTCATCACAATTATATCGTTGCAGTTCTAGAATACCTGAGTTTCACCGACATCGAAAATCTCTTTTATGCAGTTGTTGGTGAGATAACCTCAATGCCACCCAGTACTGGGGCGGGAGTTCGGGAGTATTTCCATGACTTGTATAACGAATGTTTTTCGAAGGTTGAGGTAAATGATTTCCGAAGGTTTCTTGGTTATGTGTTGAAGGATGGATATAACTGGATGTAGGATTTGTTAGTTTTGGGTGAGATATTATGCTTCCCCTGTATCCCCAACACCTGATTGTGTAACCGGAAAATTTCGGGAGTTTATAAGTGGGAATTCAAGTAGCTCTTAGGATATCTTTCCGATAGATGTATGATATGAAATTGGGGTTCGATGTCTAGTAGTCCGCCTATCCACGGTTGGTTTTACAGTGGTCTCATTGTGTCTTAAAGAGTCCTTGGCTATGCCGACTCGGGGATGCTTCGTATGTCATGTGCACTCCCTTTTACATGATGGTGCTGTATGATCGAGCCCGTGTAGGCCCCACCACGAAAACTTCGGACGAAATCTCTATCATATGTTTGCTCCGGCTTATTTTGCAAACCAATCCTTTGTTTTGTTTTTGAGTTGTGGTATTTGAGTTGCTTCGAAGTCAAATGTTGATTCCATAGCGGTATTCTCATACTCCTATGCGAATACTAATCCTTCTCGATCTTTGGGTTTGTCATGTCAATCTTTTTCGACCGGCGTATTTCTCTTCTAGTGGATCCAAAATTTTTCAACATCCGCAAGTTCAACTCAAGTCTTCTCAACGGTGTTGCTTCATCCATCCCAAATTGCCTTTGTTTTCCTGCCCTGCCACCCTTTTTCTTCGAGGACTCGGATTTCTTAATCAAGCATCCTTTTATTCTTGTCAAGTCTCTTCATTATTTTCTTAAAATGCTCTTACCCGGTGGTTCACATGAAGATGCTCTTCTAGTTCGTCATTCTTCATTCTTTTCATCTCCGGTGGTTTCAAGCCAAGCTTTGTTGATCATATCCTTTTCCTAGTTTCAAATACCTTCTCATGCCGGTGCACCTCTTAATCATCCACTTCTCACTATTCAATTGTTCCGGAGTGCTCAAGATATCTCGAAGATTCGTGTTTCCACTCTACATTCGTTCAAGCTCTTTCGAGGATGTTATCTCATTCAAGTCATTTAATTCATCCGGTGCAACCTCTCTTTTAAATCATTTCAACGGTGTTTCTCTTGAGTGGGCCCTAACCCACAGGTCTTTTCCCAGGATCTTACCTGACTCTTCTAATTTTCTGGAGTTATCCTCAAATTCATTTCAAAGTTTGACGTAAGAATGATTCATCATCAGAAATATGTATTTCTCCAAGATCTTTCAAATTCTTTTCATCGTTAGTTCAATTTTTCCATTCTTCTTTATTTCGGAGTGACTCAACAATTCATGATGGTGTTTCTCGTCGTAATTCTTAGATTTTGAAGACCGAAGAAGAGTTTCTTTTAAATCTTGCGCCATTCTCGGCCATCCTCTCATAATTGTTTTGATTGTGAGAATTCTTTTCACCCATCCGGAGCTGTTCAAGAGTCGTCTTAGTTTGATTATCCGGAGTCCATCATTTCAGGTTTATTCATTCTCAGCTTTTAGTTATCATTCTCCAATCTTACCGGTGCATCGTTCAAGTGATCTCTAATCAGTCATGATCCCTTCATTCTCATGTATCTAGATTGTCTCAAGTATCGTCATTCATTTCACAATTCTTACCCGGTGATTCATCCCTTTACTTCATTCTTTTTTAATTCTTACGGTGTTTCGTTCAAGAGTTCTCTTCCTTGGTTATCATATCAATTTATTCGTTCTTCCAAATTCTTATGGTGGTTTTTCCAAGATTTTGTCTACCTTCGTTCATCATATCAATTTATTTGTTGTTTCAACCCGACCGGTGATTCATTGAAGACTTTCTCAAGTTTGCGCGATATCTCTCTTAATCTATTCTACGAGAATAAGTAGTATGCCAAATCCATTGATCAATTTAAATTGGTGAAGGATAAGCGTAACATAATTCTTATTCTTGATTCACCCAAGTGATTAATTCCTTATTCCGGAGGTTCATTAAAATTCTTGATCTCAATTATTCATCTTTTCTTTTACCGGAGTTCCGAGCTCTCTCAACTATATCGTCGCGAAGATCCATCTAATCATTGCAAGGATTCACCTGTGTTTTCAACTTCTCTTTCCTTCCGTTTGATCATTATTTTGTTTAACAGAGTTCTTCATGAAGGTTCTGCATGATGGTTCATCAAGCATTTAATTCCTTCTCGAAGTGTTCATCAAGATTCTTTTCAGAGGAACTCAAGCATTAGTCATCTTGCAATCCGGAGTGCAATTCTTTCTTCCATATCATTGGAGGTGGTATTATGTCATTCTTGAAAATTTGAGTTCATATTTCATGATTCGCATGTTGTCAAGAATGAGTTATTTTAAATCCATCAACCTCTTTGTTGGAGTTATCTTGGGTTATATTTCACCTAAAACATTCCCTAAGGATTGTTGCTAATTATGGTGCTTATAAATGATCCAAGTTCTTCATTTATCCTCCCGGTGAAATAATCTTCACGTCTCCTTGTTCATACCAATCCAATTCTTTTTCCCGTGAGTGGCAGGTTGTCACCTCATAATTTGAGTTGTATTCCATAAGACCATATAAAGCTTATCCTTTTCGTTGTTGGATTTCCGACAACTCCGTTCGAACCTTCTCCTAAAGATGCCTTTTCAAGCTCTTTTGTAGCAGAAGTTGGCATTTTCTGCTACATTCTTTTATCTCAATTATCCATATTCTATTCTTGCTCAAGGAGGTCTAGTGATGTTGCTCTTTTCACTCCTCATCTCGGTTTGTCACGACCATATCCTGTCCTTTGCTAATCCTTTTCCAACCGGAGTGTCGTGTTTTCATTCAAGTATCTTATCATCTTATCAAGTTCTTATTCAATTCCTTTTTTCTTTTCAATCAGAGTGCTGCCCGAAGTTGTTTCTTCCTTGTTCCTCTTTTCTAACGGAGTGCTTTCAACTTTGTTCATCTCCATTGTGTTCTTTTCTCGAAATGGCTTAACCTTTTCAAGGTTCTTTGGTTTCACTCATTTGTCAAAGAAGCAACTTAGTTTTACCTCTTCTCTTTCTCTTCCGTTTTCCCTCCGGTGCCATTCTAGATCTCGGGACGAGATCCTCTCGTAGTGGTGGAGTGTTGTAACGCCCCGAGACCGATGTGCCAGGTGTCTTCCAGTTATTCGCTATTGTTACCTTGTCATTTGCTTGCGTGTCATGCATCTCATATCATGTCATCATGTGCATTGCATTTGCATACAGGTTCGTCTCATGCATCCGAGCATTTTCCCCGTTGTCCGTTTTGCAATCCGGCGCTCCTATGTCACCTAGTGTCCCTTTCTACCTCTTTTCGTGTGCGGGTGTTAAATGTTTTCGGATTGGATCGAGACTTTCCATGCGGCCTTGGTTTACTACCGGTAGACCGCCTATCAAGTTTCGTACCATTTGGACTTCGTTTGATACTCCAACGGTTAACCGAGGGACCGAAAAAGCCTCGTGTGTGTTGCAGCACAACACCCTTCCAAAGTGGACCAAAACCCACCTAAACCCCCTCCATCATCTCGGTCGTTCGATCACGATCGCATGGCCGAAAACCGCACCTCATTTGGACTCTCCTAGCTTCCTCTACCTATAAATATGTGCACCCCGTTCATTTCCGCGCAGATCAAACCCTAGTCCTCTTCCTCCTCGCGCCGCTGGACATGTGTGTCCCGGACCGGACTCATCCGCCGCCTCCCTCGTCCAATCGAACGCCGCCCTCTCTCTCCTCCAGCCATGCCGCGGCCCGCCCGGGCCCGGGGCAGGCCCACCCGAGCCCATCAAAGCCCGGACCGGCCCCCGCGCGTCGCCCGTCGCCAGCGCCTCGCCGTCCTTGCTCCGCCGCCGTCTTCGCGCGTCGCCGGCGACCAACTCCGGCGACCGGAACCTTGCCGCTGCTCTTCGCTGCCTTGCCTCCATGTTACCTGCGCCGCCCCGCCGCCTCACTCCCGCGCCACCGTGTCAACCCCGCCACCCACTCAACGGAGTGCCGCCCGCGCGCCCGCCATCGAGCTCGCCGGCCGGAGCCGCTGTCTGCCGCAAGCAGCCGGACCTCCGCAGCCTCGCCCTGGTGGGATTCGGCGCCACCCTCCCCGGATCCGAGTCCCCGCACCTCGCCGGCGCTCCTCCCCACACTCCGGCCGACTTGTTCTTCCAACTCCGGCCACCTCCCCGTGCCTTCTTCGGTGAACTCTGGCCAGATCCGCCGCCGCTTTGAAAACCATGCAAACCCTAGATCTAGCGGGGTGAGAATTCTACCATGTCCTCGTCTCTGTTCACATTTTTTATGCATACTTCATCTCATCATAACTCTGCATCCATCGCTCTGATTCATGCGTGTAGCGTATCAAAATGTTCGTCTCGAAGAGTACATCATTTCATCTCATTGCATCATGTTCATTTGAGCTCATCTTGATGTCCAAAATGCTGTTGGAAGAGGGCTATGTGAGGATAGTTTCAGATCTGTTTCAGCAAATGGTCTTTTGTTATTTTTGCCATGATTAATGTGTGCATGCTATGATCCTGAGCTCTACATGTATTTTGATATATGCCATGCCATATTTACAGGGGTGTATGCCATGTATTTTTGTGATCTTTGTGGTGACTAGCACAAGCATGCAAAGTAGCTTACTCAATGATGCTGATTTCAGGGACTTGGAATTTCACTAAGTCCTTGCCCTGTCATTTGTTTTATGCCATATGTTCATATTGTTTCCTAGTGATCCGTGCCTCTTTTGAGCATGATCAGTAAGGATGTTTTGTAGATATTGTTGTGCTCTATCCATCCATGCCTTTGTTTGAAATTATGGAGCACCCTAGCTTGAGTCAATCGAGCTCTACTTTTGCTATAAAATGTTCCTGGCAGATTGTTAACATGTTTAGCGATTTTGCCGAGCTTGTTGTAGTTGATCCGTGCATGCTATGTTGTTGTTCTTGCCATGTCTAGCTTCTATGCCATGTCTATTTGCTGGGTGTATGCTTATTTTGTCATGCATTGCCTCGTATTGAGTGCATCGAGCTCGTAAACATGCCTACTCGTTATCTGTTTTGTCATGCTCCAGTTTTTCACTAAGTCTGAATCTGTTTATGTTTTTGCTATGTTCACATGCTTGCAATTGTATTCGTTGATCCCTTTTGGCTCATGGTCAGTAAGAGACTTTTGTTATGTGCTTTGAGTGGCTTTATGTCATGCCTTGATTTGCCATGATATGTTCCTGTAGCATATAGTTATCATGCTCTAAAGATTGCTTCCTGATGATAAATTCCTGACATGCTGTTAATTTCACTAAGTCTGTAACCTGTTATCTTTTGCACTTTTGCCATGCTTGTTTGAACCTGTTAATGAGTGAATTAGTCGTAGCTCAGTGTTCATCTTTTGTCAAGCATCATGAGTGGATCCCTTCCATGTATTTTGTTGCCATGTTTGAGTGCAGTAGCATGTTGTTCTTGAAGCATTTAGATGGTCTCGTGCTGATTATCGCAGGCCGGTGCCATATTTGTTTTGCTCGTCATTTCCAAACCGTGCATCCGATTCCGGTGATCCTTTTATCGATTTCAACCAAAATCAACTCCTCTTTCCAGTGGCACTCTTGGATTTCCAAGCTGAGGCCAGGTTCAATCATTCCTTTCCAAATCATGCATATGCACCGCATACCGCATCCCGCATATCATGCCATGTTCATGTGTTGGTTGTTTACTATGTTGTGTGCTTCTTTCCGGTGTTGCTTCTTTGGGTTGGTTCCGATAACGTCGCGTTTGTGAGGACCCGTTCGACTACGTCCGTTTGTCTTCTTCATGGACTCATTTTTCTTCCTTGCGGGATTTCAGGCAAGATGATCATACCCTCGAAATCACTTCTATCTTTGCTTGCTAGTTGCTCGCTCTTTTGCTATGCCTATGCTGCGATACCTACCACTTGCTTATCATGTCTCCCATAGTTTTGAGCCAAGCCTCTAACCCACCTTGTCCTAGCAAACCGTTGATTGGCTATGTTACCGCTTTGCTCAGCCCCTCTTATAGCGTTGTTAGTTGCAGGTGAAGATTGGAGCTTGTTCCATGTTTGGAACATGGATATTTTGTTGGGATATCACAATATCTCTTATTTAATTAATGCATCTATATACTTGGTAAAGGGTGGAAGGCTCAGCCTTATGCCTGGTGTTTTGTTCCACTCTTGCCGCCCTAGTTTCCGTCATATCGGTGTTATGTTCCTGGATTTTGCGTTCCTTACACGGTTGGGTTATAATGGGATCCCCTTGACAGTTCGCCTTGAATAAAACTCCTCCAGCAATGCCCAACATTGGTTTTACCATTTGCCACCTATCCTTTTCTTTCCCTTGGGTTCTGCAGACTCGAGGGTCATCTTTATTAAACCCCCCCCTAGGCCAGTGCTCCTCTGAGTGTTGGTCCGACCAAGTAAACTACGGGGCCACCTCGGGGCAACTTGAGGGTTGGTTTTACTCGTAGGATGTCTCATCTGAGTGTGCCCTGAGAATGAGATATGTGCAGCTCCTATCGGGATTTGTCGGCACATTCGGGCGGTGTTGCTGGACTTGTTTTACCATTGTCGAGGATGTCTTGTAACCGGGATGCCGAGTCTAATCGGATTGTCTTGGGAGAAGGAATATCCTTCGTTGACCGTGAGAGCTTGTGATGGGCTAGGTTGGGACACCCTGCAGGGATTGAACTTTCGAAAGTCATGCCCGTGGTTATGGGCAGATGGGAATTTGTTAATGTCCGGTTGTAAAGAACCTGAAACATAACTTAATTAAAATGCACCAACCGCATGTGTAACTGTGATGGTATCTTCTCGGCGGAGTCCGGGAAGCAAACACGGTGTTGGAGTAATGCTTGTCGTAGGTAGTTCTAGGATCACTTCTTGATCCTAGTTGTTCGACCGTGCCTTGTCTTCTCTTCTCGCTCTCATTTGCATTTGTGAGCCACCATATATGCTAGTGCTTGTTGCAGCTCCACCTCATATCCTTTTACCTACCTATAAGCTTAAATATTCTTGATCGCGAGGGTGTGAGATTGCTGAGTCCCCGTGACTCACAGATACTTCCAAAAACCAGTTTGCAGGTGCCGATGATACCGTGCAGGTGACGCAACCGAGCTCAAGGAGGAGCTCGATGAAGACCACGTTCGTTATGTTGTTCTGTTTTTCAGTTGATCAGTAGTGGAGCCCAGTTGGGACGATCGGGAATCTATGTAGCTTTTGGGGTAGTCTTCTTTTATTTTGGTTCCTTAGTCGGACCTTGATTGTATCTGGATGTTGTAATGTTATTTTCATGTATTGTGTGAAGTGGCGATTGTAATCCTAAAATTGTAGCGCTAGCTCCTAAAATTGTAGGCTTAGCGATCGATCAGACAATAGTCGACATACATTCAGGCCTCATTTGGTTCATAGGGTAGGAAAATTGTAGCAAAAGTACAGAGAACGTGTAACACAAAATCATAGCAGTGCAGAGACGTACTCCCTCCATTCCAAAATAGATGACCTAGGCGGGCTAGTTTGGCCTAGTTGGTTTCAGTGATATGACGTGGTATAGTGCCGTCCAGTCTTCGCGTGTGGTAGCAGTATTGCGGGTACAGTAAGTTTTCTTGAAGAAGCGGAATTCAACGAAGTCATGATGGTTCCTTCGTCCGAACAACTTACAGTGGGAAAGGTTGGGCCTGCGATACGATCGGGGTAGACCAGGATAATTTTGTGCATGGCAGGTGGACCAGGATGGTCGACGTCTCACATGTCGGTGAACGAAAGTATTCGTTCCGATATAGAGGACGAGCAACGAGTATTCATTGTTTATTTTTGATCAAAGCTATTGTCTCCACTGTTACGACGGAGGAGTGTGAAACACGGCAGCCCAGTGAACTTGGCATGGGCACCACTCCCTCCTTCCTCATGTAATGCCCAGTTTACAGCCTTTTCTCACTTTCTCTCTATCTATTTCCTCTCAAATGTTTTTTACCTTTCTTTTTTTAAGACACAATTGTTTTTATGCCTTTTTTTAGAATTGTTTTTATACCTAGGAGCATGTGTAGAGACGGGCTGTTGCAGAGCCCATTCCTTGACTTTGTCAATGCCTCTCTCTCCTCCACATAAGGAGTACTACTTGCTATGCATGCATGCGGCGGGCAGCTGGCGTCTTGAGGGGCCAGGGCGGTGAGAGCGGGCTCCGGAAGCGGTCCGGACTCTATCATGGCCCACCTCACATTATCACCATATATTTCTTGGAGTCCGTGCGCGGCGGGCGAGCGATCTCTTCTCCCTCCCCCATTTCTCTCTTCTCAGCCGACACCCGCCGAGCGATTAGATTTCGGCTATCGACGGTTTATTCAATTATGGTCCCACATGTCAGTGAAATTGCAAGACAACGTGTGTCCCCTCTGGTGAGCGGCGTGCGAGCCGGACTGTCGGGGTTGCGACGCGTACGAGTAGTAAGTGTGCCGCCTTTTCCTTTAGAACTTGCGAAGCGTAACATTTTCACACGATCGATCGATAGAAATCCAGAACAAAATGATGAGGGCGGTGCTTTCCCGCTCGTTAGGCGGGCTAGTTCGAGTGATATGACGTGCTACAGTGCCGTCCACTTGCTCCATTTTTATGTAAGCGAGATTTTACACTCTTACGCGGGAGGAGTGCGAAACACCACGGATCTGATTTTGATCGAGGGATAACTGTTCCCTGCCAAATAATGGAGGATTGTTAGCGATTATAGCATGATAGTTAGGGCATCTCCAGCGCTGGCCCACAAATTTACACCGGCATCTGTCTGAGGACACTAATGGATGCCATCCGATGCTACCCGCATACCTTTCGACAACTATATGAACTAACCGGACGAAATTCGTGCAAACAAAGCAAATTTCAAATTAATCAGATGAAATTCATTACATTTCGAAAACTTTTCCTACAAACTGGACGAAATTCATTACATATTTCGCACAAACCATACTAGAACCTACTGTAAACCGAATCTAAACTATCGCCGGCACCCGACCACCATGTCCGGCCATGAACCCGAGAAAGCCGGCCATTGCCTTTGCCTCCTCCTCATCCGCCTCGATAACCTCCTCCTCCGGAGCACAAGTTTCTGAAGATTTCTTCCTCCACGTCGCCGTCAAGAGGCTAATCGGCCACCAATGTTTACCCCACCAACCTTGGCGTCGACTGAGTGGAGTAGCAGTGGCCTTACCGGGACTAGAGCGGCGGCGACCTACCATGTACTACTCTTCTTCGCCGCCGGCTGCGCCCGCGCACGCGCGCCGGCTTCATGGTCGTGGCGGCGGAGGGCGGCCGGGGGGTGCTAGCGATCTCCTTCGTTTGCTCCTGCGATATTATGTCGAAGAGAGCTTTGGAGCGCACCCGGAGCGGAGCCGCCGATGTCCCTCGTCTGCTCCTACGACAATACGTCCAAGAGAGCTTCGGAGCGCCAGGAGGCCATGGTTGAAGTGGTGCCGACAGAAGGAAGGGACTGGAGGAGAATAAGTGTGGGTCTTTGGCTATGGCTGGGAGCTGGGGCTCAAGTTAATATAGCGGGCAAATGCGGAGTAGGTTCGTCGGGCGTGAATGCGGACACTGCTTCAGTGACTTAACTGCAGATGCATTTGGGTTACTGACATGTGGGCCCAACGGGCATCTGGCCGCATGTCAGTGACACACCAATTGCACCTGCAATTAAGTCCGGTGAATGCGGCATTGACATTCTGGAGAGATGGCACTAAGATCGATCGCTCACGATAGTACATACTCCGTACCATACTACCATAGTACCCTCTCTAGCTTAGGTTGTTTTATAGATTGTCGTTGTGATGGACGATATACATGAGCAAGGCGGTCCGAGTATGACCGTTGGTGTTGAGCCAGGTGAATAAATGCTCGGCGTTCGCGTAGGCCTCCATCAAACGTCTAACACAGTAATGTCAGGCACCGCCGGGGCGCGCAGGTGATGGGCTCGCAATTTGCGTTGTGCCATGAGCAAGACTTTTATTTAGAGGGCGACGTGCATGCATTAGCATGCTTTCACAGCATGAGCGTGAGTGTCTGACACGAAGTATTTCATTTTCATTTGGCTGACGAGGGTGCATTGCAGCGACGAGTCCGTGGTTTGATTTCCCACATACGCATAATTTTGGTTTTTACAGTATTTCTTTCTCCATTGACAGGTAGGCTCGCATAGATAGATAAAGATCACGAGCTGATGAGGCGCATGCAGACTGTTTGACTGGTCAACCAGAAAAATACGGAGCTATACGCTGAGCCAGTGACCGTATAATCACCATATCTCGTATACAATGATCAAAGTGAGCTACCAAGACAAGTTCGATGACCGCCAATGCATTTTACTCGGTAATAAATGACCAGGATTGAAGGGGAATCCAAATTTGCTTCGTCTTCTATCCTTGAGCTCTTGACAAACCAATGCACTATACGGTTGTCCGGCCACTCCATCCCAGAGCTCTCACCAAGCGTCTTTCATGCCACCGCGCCGTACACTAACCGGTAAGGCGGCGATGGCATCCCACCGTGCCAAGTTCCATGCCGCCCACGACCGCACACAAAATGGTAGGGAAGCGATGGCATCCCACCGTGACAAGTTCATCCCACCGTGACAAGTTCATTGAACTACGTGGGAGGAATTTTAAGATGCCAAGGCAAAATGGGCGGTAGACCAAGAGGCGGCCAAAGCCGCACAGAGGGAGCGGAAAAGTCAGAAAGCACTCAAGAAAAGAGAGGCCCGCCGCCGCAAGAAAGAAAAGGACGCACGCGCTGCTGCGGAGAAGTTGGCGGAGATCCAAGCACGGTGGGGTGTCGCCGACAAAGCCAGGAAGGAGAACGACGGCGTCTGGCCAGCATGTGAGAAGTAGTAGTACTAGTAGTTAGTGTGTGTGTCTGTGTCTGAGTACGAGCATGTACCAATACTACTAGTTACTACTGTAGTTTTTAGAGCAAATTACCAGTACATTAGCCTAGACTAAATGGAAAAATTCCTAAGCATCAAATGTCATCCCTTTCTCTATAGGAATTGAGATGCATGTCATCTCACTTCCTATGATTTTCATATTCCTATCCTATGAACGAAAGGAGGCCTCTGTTGGAGTAACTACTGTAGCTAGCAGTACTGCCGGTACAGTAGTTTTCTTCAAGAAGCGGAATTCAACGAAGTCATGATGGTTCCTTCACCGAGCAACTTCAAAGTGGGAAGTGGGCCTGTGATTTGACGGCTCATTAGTCATTGTTACTGCGGCGCGACGACCTGGGTGACTCTCCCTTGGAGTTCTGCGTGCATGGCAAGTGGACCAGGATGGTCGACGTCCCACATGTTGGCGAACGGAAGTATTCTTTCCGATATCGAGGAGCAAGGAAACCACGTGGTATAGTAGCACTGCTAATTGGTTCGCAAAAAATAGTATCACTGCCGATTTATAGTTATTTTTTATTTCTGATGAATGCTAGCATTTCAACTCTTACGACGAAGGGTGCCAAACACGGCATGTGCTGGATGTCCCACACGTCAGCGAAAGTAGTGGCACATGAACAGCGTGGTAGAGCCCAGCGTAAAAAACAGCGTGGTAGAGCGTCTCCACTTCTTCCACTTCTGGGTCAGAGACCACATGTAGTAGTACTTAGTGGTATGAATGATACAAAGTGCGACCTGGAGAGAAAGACACGTCTAGTTGGAAGGTCTCGGGGCATACACGTAAACAAATATAAAAGTTAATATGTGCCTCCAACTAATATAGTAGTAGTAGAGTACTTAGGCACGTACTCCATAACATCACCGTGCATTGCACGTACAACATTTAGTGGTAGTACGTAGTAAGAGACAAATGCCGCCCAAGAATTCCCTTCTCGACCTACTTTTGGGTGTTTGGTAGAGTGTATGGAGGGTGCATGAGTCCACACTAGTTTAGCACAAATACACTAGAAGCATGCATGAGGAGAGCATGCATGAAGAGGGGTGTTGAGTTGAGCATGCATGAAGAGGGAACAACTATGCTGAGACGAGAACGCAACCAAACACACCCTATATGCCACGCATGTTCATACCATTTGTTCCTTTCTACTTCACTTACTGCGCTACATTACTCAGGTTCGTACGTCCACTCCTGGGTACATGTCCGTCTCATAGTTCCAGTCCCACGTGTTCTTCATATAGATGGACGATCCTTGCATAACACGTGCACCTTGATGCTAGATGTCTCGTGTGTTGGCAAAAGGATGAACAAAGCTCACATAAAAAATAGAATGGAAGAACATAGATTTCGGACGACCAAGAAGGAGCAAGGAACCTCGTGGTGGAGCGTCTACACTCATAATATTTAATATCATTCAGCGACATAAAATTAACCAATCATCTCCACAGTGGACTAGAAGAGTACGAAACACGGTAGCCCAGTGTAGTTACATCATACTAGTACATGGCTAACACACGCTATCACCATATTTCTTGGCTTCCGCGTGACACCTATCTCTAGTAATCCAGCAGCCTGTATCGCTTCTCCCTCCTCATCTCTATCAAAGTGCGGTGGGCTGGCGTTTCTGTCGTCTATTGAGGTCGGTTAACTATCACATGTTAGCGACATGCCAAGAGCATTCTAAAAAAAATCCTTTCACATTCCGTTTTCAAAAAGAAAAAAAATCCTTTCACGTACGAATTTTCCTGTATGCTTTGAGCAACTTGCATGTCCTATACTGCTCCTGTTTGATACTCTAACTTAGCTAGAGGTTAGACTAACTCATGACTAAACATGAACTAACTGTAGCCAAAGAGGTGTTTGGGTGACAGGGTTAGATTGACAATAAATGCACTTCATGGAGAGAGAAAAGTGATTTTTCAGTGGTCCCAATGAGAACTACCTCCAGTTAGCACCTCTTGGGTGGGATAGTTTTTTTGGTGGGTTCGGTGCAACTTGCTCCAATTGAAACCCTCATGCTTGGATACTTTAGGGCTATTTGAGCCCCAACTAGCTTAAACTAACTCTAACCCATGGATCCAAACAGGGCCTATGGCCAGTCTCGACGCGAAGCAGTCGCGTGCACTGGGAAGCGGCGCTCTCTCGACCGTCGCGCCACTTCAAAGCTGGCGCCAGTGAGAGGTCGCCTCCGCTCTGGCCGGGCATTAATGCGGCACTGACGCTCCAGGGAGACGCTGACCGTTTCAGGCGGGAAGCACGCGCTGGCAAGGGAGTATAGGTTTTGAACCGTTTCACGTGTAGTACTGGTAGTTTGCAAAACTACTCAATTATTGTACTCGGTTTCCTAAGAAATTGTGGTAAAAAACGTTACTCCACAGCCCGCTTCCCTTCTCCTTACTCTTCCACCGCCCGCGCATGTCCGCGGGAAGCGACCGATCAACCCTTATATAGGAGTGCTAGCACAAAAAGATGCATGCATGACCACTAAAATTTCCATATTAAAGCGCCGCTCCGGCGGGAGTATGGCGTATGTTGTTACCTTCGGCTGGCCCATGGCTACCGGGCGACGGCGACCAGAGAAGCGGCGGTGGGAGGGGAATGAATGCAGCTACTATTTGGGTTCGCCTTCTGGCTTAAATAAATGCGCAGCATCACGTGTGCCCGCGGGTGCACAAATTGTAACATACGTGTCTGCTTAAGTGGGCGTCACGTAACTGGTGTGTGTGTGTGAGAGAGATTCTGAGAGACAGAGTGCGTGTGTGCGACTCTAGTCTTCAGACATGTACTCAACCTTTTGCATCGAGATATAAGTATAATGATATTTACTTTAGCTAGTGATTTACGTGGCCATGTTAACGTGGTTGTGTCAAAAAAATGTCACTTCCTGCTCGTGATTTGCGTTATATAATTACAAGCAAGATTCTCATGCATTGCACAGAACATCAATATGCATTTTTTTACAAAACACCTGTTGTGATTGACCCACGCAGGAGTAATCCCATGTGTAAAAACTAATGATATCTCGAGAATTTTATCGGAAAACTGGTATCTCGAGAATGTCATCGAAAAATGAAAGATGAGAGATAAGGCGAGGAGGAGTGGAGCATGGTGGTGACTGGTGGACAGAATGGGTGGAGGCATGGGGATGGACGGCACCGGCAGGCGGCAGCGGCCACCATGCATGCTAGATTGTTCCAGAGACTTATTCCTTTTTTAATTGCCGAGCAATGAGGTTGCGGGAGATAATGATGTGGAGAGAGGTGCGGGTATCTTTTGTAAAATTATCATAGTTTGCTGTCTATCCTCAGATATAGATCATACGGTCTGTATTACAAGATGGCAGGCACACCATCACCGCCAACTCGGTTTTTTATAAGGGTACAGATGATAAGTTTGTTGACTACTAAAGTAAAGTGGAATTTGTCCATGTTATGCAAGTAAATAAAGGTGATTGTTTATCATACGGGTAAGGTTGGATGAAGGGTGGTAGGAACAAATTCTTCGCCTAGAGCATGTGTGTGTGAGATGGAGTCTTAGTGTGTGTGTGGGGTGTGTGTGTGTGAGAGAGAGAGAGAGATGGAGTCTTAGTGTGTGTTTGGGGGTGTGTGTGTGTGATTGTGTGTGTGTGTATGAGAGAGAGAGAGAGAGAGATGGAGTCTTAGTGTGTGTGGGGGGGTGCGTGCGTGTGTGTGTGTGTGTGTCGCGGGGTCCTATGTGGCGGATGTAATTTAAGTGTGCATGGCTTCATCATAGAGAGGTGATGTGTATGGCAGAGGCCACCAACGATGGGGTGCGAGAGAGAAAATGCCCGTAGAGAGGGAAGAGAAGGTGTGTGCGCGTGAGAGGAGTCGACATCGAGAGAACGTGTTTGTTCGAGAGACACCGAGGAAGACTACTATATATCGATGGTGCATGTAGGCAGGAATTAAACAAAGGGATGGTCTTATTGGTTTCGGGGATATAGGGGAAGAGTGAGAGGCAGGGGGGTAGCTAGAAGGAGATTGTTAAGTGTGAGTGTGTGTTTTACCCATCCAGGTGGAAGTTATGTGCACAAAAGAGGAGAACGATTCGATGTGGCGTTAGGATTGAGGGTAATTGACTATGTATGGAGACATAGAGACCTTGAACGTGCATGTGTGAGAGGTATACATGTATATGTGGGATGTGTGTGTGTGCGCGCGCGCATG
This sequence comes from Triticum aestivum, assembly GCF_018294505.1. Taxonomy (NCBI): domain Eukaryota; kingdom Viridiplantae; phylum Streptophyta; class Magnoliopsida; order Poales; family Poaceae; genus Triticum; species Triticum aestivum. The sequence goes on from NC_057800.1 coordinate 535,990,257, forward strand.
ATCGAGATAAAAGAAAGAAGACATAAGTCATAAGATCAACGACATGGGAGAGACGGATCGGTATGACAATACGCATGCATGTGAGAATGCAGGGAAGAAGGCCCGACAATTGAGCATGTGTTTTTGTCTTTAAGAGATAGTGGCGTGGGCTGGATCATGCATCTATGGCGAGCAGAGGGAGTGAGGCGCAACGATTGTGCAAAAGCGACCAACCTATAAATGCATATGTATGGAGAGACATATATAGTGTGGGTGATAGGAAGCAAGACTCCGTGCGAGAAAGAAATGTTGACGGAGAAACTACAGATAGATATAGAGATGGAGATGCTAGCTAGAGGGACATCCGCTAGTTTGGGTGTTGGAGATGACCGTCGGGTGGTTCAAAGGGTGAAGTTATATATGTGTGTGAGAGGGCACTTGACGGCATGTAGAGAGAAACATATGTAGTGTGCGTGATAGGAATCAAGAGTGAGGGCGAGAAAGAAGCTTGATGGAGAAACAGATAAATAGAAAGATAAAGATGCTAGCTAGTGTGCATTAGAGATAGGAGCCGAGTGGATCAGAAGGCTGGGTTATGTGTGTGGGTGTGAGAGAGATAGAGAGAGGGTGCATGTGAGTCACATACAAACAGATATCAGAGAGAAATGAGATCCAGAGAGACGGAGTTTTGTGTCTGCGAGAGAGAAAGATATTTCACAATGAGAGTGATAGCTAGAGAGACATATGAGGGAACGCAAGATATCTCTAGGGAGAGACGGTGTGTGTGAGCGACATACAAGAGAATAATGGAGAAATATGAGACCCTGGGAGACAGAGTTTGTGTTTGTGTGTGAGAAAGAGATATTGAAGAGGAAGAGTCGTAGGTTCTCATATCTAAGGAGCGAAAGACATCTCTATATGAGGGGTGTGCGAGTGGCACCCATGGGAATAATAGAGAGAAATGAGACCCCGGGAGACAAAGTTTTGTGTTTGTGTGAGAGTGATACGTCTCCAACGTATCCATAATTTTTGATTGCTCCATGCTATATTATCTACTGTTTTCGACTATATTGGGCTTTATTTTCCACTTTTATATTATTTTTGAGACTAACCTATTAACCGGAGGCCCAGCCCAGAATTGCTGTTTTTTGCCTATTTCAGTGTTTCGGATAAACGGAATATCAAACGGAGTCCAAACGGAATAAAATCTTCGGGAACATGATTTTCTCACCGAACGTGATCCAGGAGACTTGGACCCTACTCCAAGGGATCAAAGAGGTGGTCACGAGCCTCGTGGGCCCCTCGGTGCTCCACCGACATACTCCTTCCTCCTATATATACACATGTACCCCCAAACGATCAGAACAGGAACCAAAAACCTAATTCCACCGCCGCAACTTTCTGTATCCACGAGATCCCATCTTGGGGCCTGTTCCGGAGCTCCACCGGAAGAGGGCCGTCATCACGGAGGGCTTCTACATCATCATAACCCCTCCGATGAAGTGTGAGTAGTTTACCTCAGACCTTCGGGTCCATAGTTAGTAGCTAGATGGCTTCTTCTCTCTCTTTGAATCTCAATACAAAGTTCTCCCCCTCTCTTGTGGAGATATATTCGATGTAATCTTCTTTTTGCGGTGTGTTTGTTGAGACCGATGAATTGTGGGTTTATGATCAAGTCTATCTATGAATAATATTTGGATCTTCTCTGAATTCTTTTATGTATGATTGGTTATCTTTGCAAGTCTCTTCGAATTATCCGTTTGGTTTGGCCAACTAGATTGGTAGTTCTTGCCATGGGAGAAGTGCTTAGCTTTGGGTTCGATCTTGCGGTGTCCTTACCCAGTGACAGAAGGGGAAGCAAGGCACGTATTGTATCGTTGCCATCGAGGATAACAAGATGGGGTTTATTTCATATTGCATGAATTTATCTCTCTACATCATGTCATCTTGCTTAAGGCGTTACTCTGTTTTTAACTTAATACTCTAGATGCATGCTGGATAGCGGTCGATGAGTGGAGTAATAGTAGTAGATGCAGAATCGTTTTGATCTACTTGTCACGGGCGTGATGCCTATATACATGATCATGCCTAGATATTCTCATAATTATGCACAATTCTATCAATTGCTCAACAGTAATTTGTTCACCCACCGTAGAATACTTATGCTCTTGAGAGAAGACACTAGTGAAACATGTGGCCCCCGGGTCTATTCTCATCATATCAATCTCCATCACTTTTATATTGTGTTGCTATTTACTTTGCCTTTACTTTTTACTTTGCATCTTTATATCAAAAATACTAAAAATATTCTATCTATCAGATCTCACTCTCGTAAGTGACCGTGAAGGGCTTGACAACACCTAATCGCGTTGGTTGTGAGTAGCTATCGCTTTGTGCAGGTACGAGGGACTTGAGCGTGGGCTCCTACTGGATTGTTACCTTGGTTCTCAAAAACTGAGGGAAATACTTACGCTGCTCTGCTGCATCATCCCTTCCTCTTCGGGGAAAACCAACGCAAGCTCAAGACGTAGCAAGAAGGATTTCTGGCACCGTTGCCGGGGAGTCTACGCAAAGGTCAACATACTAAGTACCCATCACAATCCCTATCTGTCGCATTACATTATTTGCCATTTGCCTCTCATTTTCCTCTCCCCCCAATTCACCCTTGCCGTTTTATTCGCCCTCTCTCTCTATCCTCCCTCTCTATTTGCCTCTTTTGCCCGTTTCTTGTTTGCTCGTATGGTTGGAATAGTTGTCTATTTATTACTAAACAGAGAACTTAAGATCTATGGATCCTCATCCGCTTGCCAATCTTTTTAAGGGATCCAATTATGATGAACCAATTCCTAGTGATTTGGATGCACTAGATTATCTTTATAAGCTTTTGCCTGAAATCCGTAAATCTGAAAAACGTGATGAAGTGCTTTATGAAGTGACTCATGATAGATCTTTGAATAAAAAGAATGATTGCAATAATTTTATTATAAATTCTCTTGATGTCAATTGTGCTAATAATATGCAAAACCCTAAGCTTGGGGATGCTAGTTTTGCTATGTCTACTACTTGTTGCAATGATTATGATTGGGGTGATTCTTCTTATGATCTTGAAACTTTATTTAAACCCCATGATGAATATGAGATTGACAATAGTGTTTGCAATATTATTGAAAGTAGGTTTGGAAGAGTGTCAACTTTAGATCCCACATATTTGGAGAATGTTCAATCTTATGAAAATCTTGATAAAAGTGGGTTTGGAGAAGTCATGACTTTAGTTAATGTTAATCCCACTATTTTGGAAGAGTGTCAACTTTGCATGCATGTGAATCATGTTGAAAATATTTTATGCGATAGCTATTTTTTTGAATTTGCTTATGATCCTACATGTAATTACTATGATAGAGGAAAATATGGTTGTAGAAATTTTCATGTTACTAAATTACCTCTTGTTATGTTGAGATTGTTATTGTTTCTTTCCTCTTCCTTGTATATGCTAGTTTTTGCTTGCCTTGATAATTTGTTTGCCTATAAGATGCCTATGCATAGGAAGTATGTTAGACTTAGATGTGTTTTTCACATGCTTTATGATGCTCCTTTTGTGCTTCAATTCTTGTCTTTCATGTGAGCATCATTAAAATTATCAATGCCTAGCTATAAGGCTTTAAAGAAAAGCTCTTGTTGGGAGTCAACCCAATATTTATCCTTGCTGTTATTCAATAAATAAATTATTTATCCTCTGTTTTGGTTGTGTTTTTTGTGTTTAATTAGTGTTTCTGCCAAGTAGAACCTTTGGGAAGACTTGGGGAAAGTCTTGTTGAACTTGCTGTAAAAAACAGAAACTTTAGCGCTCACGAGAACTGCTGTCATTTTTATTTGAAGAGTGATATTTAGTTAATTATTTTTGCAGATGATTAATAGATAAATTCCTCACGTCCAGAAATTTATTTTAGAATTTTTGGGGTTCCATATTTTGCTCTAGCTACAGATTACTACAGAATGTTCTGTTTTTGACAGATTCTGTTTTTCGTGTGTTGTTTGCTTATTTTGATGAATCTATGGCTAGTAGAATAGTTTAAAATCCATAGAGAAGTTGGAATACAGTAGGTTTAACACCAATACAAATAAAGAATGAGTTCATTACAGTACCTTGAAGTGGTCTTTTGTTTTCTTTCGCTAACGGAGCTCACGAGTTTTCTATTTTGAGTTTTGTGTTGTGAAGTTTTCAAGTTTTGGGTGAATTCTTTTGATGGATCATGGAACAAGGAGTGTCAAGAGCCTAAGATTGGGGATGCCCATGGCACCCCCAAGATAATCCAAGGACACCAAAAAGTCAAAGCTTGGGGATGCCCCGGAAGGCATCCCCTCTTTCGTCCACTTCCATCGGTAATTTACTTGGAGCTATATTTTTATTCACCAACATGATATGTGTTTTGCTTGGAGCGTCTTGTATTATTTGTGTCTTTTTTTGTTAGTATGCCACAATCATCCTTGCTGTACACACCTTTTGAGAGAGCCATACATGAATTAAAATTTGATAGAATACTCTATGTGCTTCACTTATATCCTTTGAGCTAGATAGTTTTGCTCTATGTGCTTCACTTATATCTTTTGAGCTAGATAATTTTTCTCTATGTGCTTCACTTAGATCTTTTAGAGCACGGTGGTGGATTCATTTTAAAGAAACTATTCATCTCTCATGCTTCACTTAAATTAATTTGAGAGTCTCTTAATAGCATGGTAATTTGCCTAATAATAATATGCTTGGTATTCAAGATTTGTGAAACTTTCTTTTGAGTGTGTTGAATACTAAGAAAAGATTGAAGCATGATAATTGTTTTGAGATATGGAGGTGATAATATTAAGGTCATGCTAATTGAGTAGTTTTGAATTTAAAGAATACTTGTGTTGAAGTTTGTGATTCTCGTAGCATGCACGTATGGTGAACCGTTATGTGATGAAGTCGGAGCATGATTTATTTATTGATTATCTTCCTTATGAGTGGCGGTCGGGGACGAGCGATGGTATTTTCCTACCAATCTATCCCCCTAGGAGCATGCACGTAATACTTTGATTTGATAACTTCTCAATTTTTGCAATAAGTATATGAGTTCTTTATTACTAATGTTGAGTCCATGGATTATACGCACTCTCATCCTTCCACCTTTGCTAGATTCTCTAATACCGCGCACCTTTCGCCGGTATCATAAATCTACCATATACCTTCCTCAAAACAGCCACCATACCTACCTATTATGGCATTTCCATAGCCATTCCGAGATATATTGCCATGCAACTTTCCACCATCTAGTTCATCATGACACATCCATCATTGTCATATTGCTTAGCATGATCATGTAGTTGACATAGTATTTGTGGCAAAGCCACCATTCATAATTCTTTCATACTTGTCACTCTTGATTCATTGCATATCTCGGTACACCGCCGGAGGCATTCATATAAAGTCATACTTTGTTTTAGTATCGAGTTGTAATCATTGAGTTGTAAATAAATAGAAGTGTGATGATCATCATTCAATAGAGCATTGTCCCAAAAAAAGAGAAAGGCCAAAGAAAATAAAAAAATCCCAAAAAATATAAATAAATAAAAAAGGGGCAATGCTACTATCCTTTTTTCCACACTTGTGCTTCAAAGTAGCACCATGATATAGCAAGTCTCATATATTGTGCTTCAAAGTAGCACCATGTTCTTCATATAGAGAGTCTCATATATTGTCACTTTCATATACTAGTGGGAATTTTACGTTATAGAACTTGGCTTGTATATTCCAATGATGGGCTTCCTCAAATTGCCCTAGGTCTTCGTGAGCAAGCAAGTTGGATGCACACCCACTAGTTTCTTTTGTTGAGCTTTCATACATTTGTAGCTCTAGTGCATCCGTTGAATGGCAATCCCTACTCACTCACATTGATATCTATTGATGGGCGTCTCCATAGCCCATTGATACGCCTAGTTGATGTGAGACTATCTTCTCATTTTTGTCTTCTCCACAACCACCATTCTATTCCACGTATAGTGCTATATCCATGGCTCACGCTCATGTATTGCGTGAAGATTGAAAAAGTTTTGAAAAGTTAGAGTATGAAACAATTGCTTGGCTTGTCATCGGGGTTGTGCATGATTTAAATATTTTGTGTGGGGAAGATGCAGCATAGCCAGACTATATGATTTTGTAGGGATAACTTTCTTTGGCCATGTTATTTTGAGAAGACATAATTGCTTTGTTAGTATGCTTGAAGTATTATTATTTTCTATGTCAATATAAACTTTTGTCTTGAATCTTTCTAATCTGAATATTCATACCACAATTAAGAAGATTTGCATTGAAATTATGCCAAGTAGCACTCCGCATCAAAAATTCTCTTTTTATCATTTACCTACTTGAGGACGAGCAGGAATTAAGCTTGGGGATGCCTGATACGTCTCCAACGTATCTATAATTTTTGATTGCTCCATGCTATATTATCTACTATTTTGGACTATATTGGGCTTTATTTTCCACTTTTATATTATTTTTGGGACTAACCTATTAACCGAAGGCCCAGCCCAGAATTGCTGTTTTTTTGCCTATTTCAGTGTTTCGGATAAACGGAATATCAAACGGAGTCCAAACGGAATAAAATCTTCGGCAACATGATTTTCTCACCGAACGTGATCCAGGAGACTTGGACCCTACTGCAAGGGGTCAAAGAGGTGGTCACGAGGGTGGGCCCCCCCTAGAGCGCGCCCCCTGCCTCGTGGGCCCCTTGGTGCTCCACCGACGTACTCCTTCCTCCTATATATACACATGTACCCCCAAACGATCAGAACAGGAGCCAAAAACCTAATTCCACTGCCGCAACATTCTGTATCCACGAGATCCCATCTTGGGGCCTGTTCCGGAGCTCCGCCGGAAAAGGGTCATCATCACGGAGGGCTTCTACATCATCATAGCCCTCCAATGAAGTGTGAGTAGTTTACCTCAGACCTTCGGGTCCATAGTTAGTAGCTAGATGGCTTCTTCTCTCTCTTTGAATCTCAATACAAAGTTCTCCCCCTCTCTTGTGGATATCTATTCGATGTAATCTTCTTTTTGCGGTGTGTTTTTTGAGACCGATGAATTGTGGGTTTATGATCAAGTCTATCTATGAATAATATTTGGATCTTCTCTGGATTCTTTTATGTATGATTGGTTATCTTTGCAAGTCTCTTCGAATTATCCGTTTGGTTTGGCCAACTAGATTGGTAGTTCTTGCCATGGGAGAAGTGCTTAGCTTTGGGTTCGATCTTGCGGTGTCCTTACCCAGTGACAGAAGGGGCAGTAAGGCACGTATTGTATCGTTGCCATCGAGGATAACAAGATGGGGTTTATTTCATATTGCATGAATTTATGTCTCTACATCATGTCATCTTGCTTAAGGCGTTACTCTGTTTTTAACTTAATACTCTAGATGCATGCTGGATAGCGGTCGATGAGTGGAGTAATAGTAGTAGATGCAAAATCGTTTCGATCTACTTGTCACGGGCGTGATGCCTATATACATGATCATGCCTAGATATTCTCATAATTATGCACAATTCTATCAATTGCTCCACAGTAATTTGTTCACCCACCGTAGAATACTTATGCTCTTGAGAGAAGCCACTAGTGAAACCTATGGCCCCCGGGTCTATTCTCATCATATCAATCTCCATCACTTTTATATTGTTTTGCTATTTACTTTGCCTTTACTTTTTACTTTGCATCTTTATATCAAAAATACCAAAAATATTCTATCTATCAGATCTCACTCTCATAAGTGACCCTGAAGGGCTTGACAACCCCTAATCGCGTTGCTTGCGAATAGCTATCACTTTGTGCAGGTACGAGGGACTTGAGCGTGGGCTCCTACTGGATTGATACATTTGTTCTCAAAAACTGAGGGAAATACTTTCGCTGCTCTGCTACATCATCCCTTCCTCTTCGGGGAAAACCAACACAAGCTCAAGACGTAGCAGAGAGAAAGAGATTCCACATGAAGAATCATAGTTAGAGACACATAGCAGGGAGCGAGATATACTTAGAGAGAGATAGAGTGATGAAGGTCGAGGGAGAGAGTACCGTCAGTGTGTTACGAAGATAAAAGATCATTGTCGACATACAGGTAGCACGAGAGATACCTGAGAGACGATGAACGCGTATAGGTCCAGAGGGATAGTCCTATATAAGCATGAGTGATAGCTATATGAGACGAATATCTGGATTAAAGGGGATTCAAATATTTAAACTGGATATCATGACATTGATAATATCATAACGCAAATTGTGTATCAAACATGCATATTCATTTGAATTTGGGCACACGTGTAATGTTATATAGTTTATCAATATTGGTGATCCATAGATTCTTCAATTACAAACAATGCATGGTTTATATGCAATTAATGTCTAAACAGGATTACACTATATGTTGCGTGTGTGAAACACATTATACATGTTTGAGAAGTAAAAAACCCGCATGAAACACACATTAATTGGAGACAGTTAGCAAGGAATGCATACATTGGATTTCAACATAAAGTGGTTTCAAATATTTGAAAATCCAAATTGATGGATACAACCTTATGAAGCTGAGATCATGCCATTTGTAAACCATATTTATGTATAAATGGTGTTGTGCTTTTGAAAGTATATATAAAAAAATAATGTACATAGAATGTAATTCCAATTGAAAATGGATCCCGTCGGAAAAAAATAGAATACAAACGGGATTCGAATTGAGTTGGCACGGTAAACGTGCACTCTGCAAAATTTGAACGAAGCGGGGAAAGTCGCAGTAACCGCCCGAAACCAAAATCTGCGAGATGGAAATCACTACTTCCTATCCCTACCACGCAAAGCCTATCTGCTGGATTTCTATAGGTTTCGATAGGGGTAGGTTTGTAATTTCACCCAAATGTGACGTAACCGCCTCTCACCCGGATTCATACACAGTGGGCGCCAAAATACAGTGTGTCCTCGGCCGAAATCGACTCCCTCCCCGATTCATATTCATACACGGTGGGCGCCAAAAACAAACTCTTGTCGGCAAATATTCGGTGTATGCGAGATTACCGTCCTATCCCCAATGGACTAATGTTGTTGTGATGTAGTAGAAATTTGAAACGGGGGCTAAGTTTGTAAATTTCCTCGCATTTGAGACAAGCGCCCCCTGAATACATGGTTCCCCCTTCCTCTCTACCTCCATTTTCCCCATTCGTCCTCCGTGGGCGCCAAAACACCCTCTCCACCCCACCCTCCTCCGTCTGCCGCCGTCCGCCACCCCATCCACCATCGTCCTCCTCCACCATGCCAAAGCTGATACCCCGACGCCGACGTCCATTACAAGAGATCGACCTCTCTCATCCATGGCTTCGGACCGAGATCCTTGCATCCCGTCCTCTCGCTTCATCCCCGCCGTCGTCCACCTTGCCGGCGCCGCTCCTACGACCGTCTCATCCACCGCGCCCCGCCGCCACCGTCTACCCTCCTAGATCTGCTTCCACGCCGCCGACAACCATCACTACCGCAGCACCGTCAAATTCTCAGCAGATGCGTACACGGCGCCGCACCAGAGGCGGTACTCTTTCGTATCTGCTCAACTTATTTATCGCAGCAAGAAAATAGATCGCCACTGCTTTACTCTGATTTCTTGTCTTGGTTGTGAAGTTGCCTTTGTCCGGTTTGCACCTTCAGATCCGCCATGGCATGCTCAACACTATACTCCCAATGCTTATGGTTTACCCCTTTTATATTCCACACTAGTTAAATCACAGTAGACTAAATTTCAAAATTGGGTCAGTCGATTTTTCAGAGCTCGCCGGAGTTCGCTGGTGCGATCGAAGTGGCTCGGGTGGTTGTGGGGCCTCGCCGAACGAAAAAAACTCGACACGGGTGGGGGTTGAGGCGGGGTGGGGGTGGGGTGGCGGAGGAACACAAGCGGTGGGGGCCGGTGGTCCTGCTGGCGGCCCGTGCGGTGTTCTGTATGGGAAGAATCAGAGACGAGGAAGAAGAAGGGTTAGGAGACGTAGGATCTTCATCCAACCACCTGAAATGGTCGAGAGACAGCTAGGAGTTGCATTCTTAATGCGCTCTGGTTCATCATGTGTGGGCACTGCGCAACCAACATTTTTTATTATCCAAAATCTGCTTGCTCTTCTTTACCATGTTCCTCTTCCGTTCTTCTTTAATATGTACTCTCTCCGTTCCTAAATACAAGTCTTTGTATAGATTCCACCATGGACTACATATGGAGCAAAATGAGTGAATCTACACTCTAAAATGTATCTGTATAAATCTGTATGTGATCCATAATGGAAATCTCTAGCAAGACTTATATTTTGGAACGGAGGGAGTATGATAGTAGTATAGTATGTTCCTTGTACTGAAGATGAGCAGGGACATTTGCAGTGTAGAGGTCTATAAGGTCAGTTGTGATGGACACTTTGATCCTCTTTGATTCGTAGGATCTTGTAAACATAGGAATAGGATTTGTAGTGGCCTGCCCACTTGAATCCTATAAGAATAGCAAGGAAATGCGGGGAGCTGTGTCGCCTTTGAGAGTTACACTGATATTAACAGTACCGCACCTTCACTTGAAGAGAGCTGGTATCCGAAGCCTTTCTAGCCGTACCGGCAATACTAGCACATATATTCCAGAAAGTTCCACTTTGCTGATTTTACTCTGATGCTTAAGGTTTTCCCATTATATCTACACTATGATCTGTGTGGCTGCTTTGTGTCGCACTAGCAGCAGTCCACTCTTGAAGCTAAACACTGCAATGACTTACAAAATTGGCACCAAGGCATTGTGTCGGAGTAAACGACCACGGGTAGCCTAGCCGGCTCCCCTTGTCCCTTCTGAAAAAATTATGAGCCGATCCGTCCCTCAAGAATCCAAGACGTGGGGCCGCCTTCCCCTTGCCGGCTGTCTCCCAGGACGACTATCGGAAGGCGGCCCGGCTTTAGCCCTCATGAAGAAAGCCGCGGGAGGGCCGGCTCCAAGAGTCCGGCCGCGAGAAGCCGACTCCCACAAAGCGGTCAAGATCGTACCCTCGAAGTCTGCATCCACATAACGGCGATCTGATGGGCATGGCTACAGTAAAGCCTGCCACCCCCGAATCCCGGAGCACGCCTGGCACAGTGCGCCGTACGGGGTGGCCATGACCCGTCCGGCGCGGCACTATTGCCATGTCGACCCTGATGCCACCCACGACGGGCTGTCAGCGCGGCCCACGGGTTGTGGTCCCCTTCAGGCAGAGAGACACTCGAAGGCGGCCAGGCCTCCCCCAGTCGGCCCAAGACAGAGCCGGCTCCCCACAGTCAGCTTGCTTCCTTCCTCGAAGGAGACGCCCCATTAAGGAGACAAGACGAGGTGAGGCTACAGCGATCGCCCGCCGGTCGGTGGCACTGTAGCCACGCTTACCTCAGCGAAGTCCTCGTCACCAGGTTTGAGGCAACAGTAACCAGCCACCGACAAGGCCCTGGACAGTGGGGCCTGCCTGTCGACCAAGGAGCCGGCAGCCAGCGGGACCCACCAGCCGGCAGACCCCAGCAGCCGGCGCAGATGCCGGTGAGCGTAGACACAGACTGCTGGGGCCCACACCCAGCCGGATTACCATTGTACCCCCGGGTGGTGGGCCTATATAAACCCCCCGGGGCACCCATGCAAAGGGTTGATCTGAGCTAGTTTTAGACACCACATAGAGAGGAGAGGAGAGCTAGTCGTGCCCTTCTTCTTCTTCTCGCCAAACAGCTCAAGGAGCATCTTTTAGCCACTCGTTCATCTAGTGATCATGCGGAGACCCCACAGAGCAGCAGTAGGGGTGTTATCTCCATGGAGAGCCCTGAAGCTGGGTAAGATTCGCCGGCGTGCATGTCTTCGCCTCATCCCACTTCCGGGCACCGGCGACATCTTACTGGCTCCCACAATGATAAGCCACCCATTGGCATATGTCGCACCTACCACCTGACATTTGGCGCCCACCGTGGGGCCAGGTGCACCATCGTCCGGAGACCTGTTCTGGACGGGAACCCTCTTCCTCCCCAGCAAGCGTAGCCAGCCCGGCACGCCCGATGGCGCTTGCCACGACGCGCTGCAAGGCGTCACCAACGCCTGCGCAGCGAGCGGCCTCGCCAATCTCCTTGATGAGACCCTCATCTCCGACGAGCTCACCTCCGATGCGGTCACCGACCACCTCGTCAACCTCCTTGGCCAGCTCCACGTCTCCGGCGAGCCTGCTGTGGACTTGGAGTCTGTTGGCTCCACCGATCCGATGCCTGTCGACTCCGACACGGCCTCGCTCGACGCTTTCCCCACCAACGTCGCGATCTACCACGACCCTCTTCAACGGGCCGATGGCTTCGACAGTGCCACCACCGAGGTGTTGGTCATCGGCCACGGCGGCTCTTCTGGCGAGAACACCCTCGACGCCCTGCATGCGGCGGTCCACGACTTGTCCATCCCCCTCCTGGCCGATGCCGACGCCGAAGCACTGGAGGCTCGCCGCCTCGCCCTCCGCGCGGAGGGCCGGAAGTTGGCTTCCATGAGACGCCTCACTGAGGCCCACCAGTGTGAAGCCGACCGCGCCGCCTTTGGCATGCCGCCCCCAGGCGGGCCAAGCCGAGCCGACGTTGTCAGACAGCGCGGCGCTGCCCTTGCCGACACACTAGGAGTCGACCGCCCAGTCTACGCTACTCCACTCGAGAACCTGCGCGCCGCCCAGGCGGCCGTAGACAAGCTAGACGGACTGGGGGCCAAAGAACTCCCCCACATGACCAGACGCATCCAGCAACTAATCGATGCAGCCGCACAGCAGCACGAAGCCGACGCCCGCGCGGAAAGCCTTCCCCCGCGACGAGAGCACGGCGCGACGTCTCGGACGCCGACTGCGGGTAAAACCCGCGCGCGACATGAGAAAGAGCCGGCTGCCAGCCGAAGCCGAACCCGGACCTCCATTGAGCGAGACGCAGAAGGTCGTCCCCGGGCCGTGGAGTGGCGGAGCAACCCGCCTCCGCCTCCGCCTCGTGGGGAGAGATATCCCACCCCACCGCCTGTCACGCATCCGACTCTCAGCGGCCGACTAGGTCGCCGCGAAGGAGTCGGCGAGAACGATGCCCACCATCGGATCGACCGCCTAGCGCGATCCCTGGTGCTAGAAGAAGAAGATGATGTCGGCCCGCCTTGCTTCGGCCCCCGCATCCGCGACGAGCCTTTCCCCAAAGGGTTCTCGCTCCCAAGAGACACGCCCAAGTACAACGGCTCCGTGAAGCCAGAAGATTGGTTGATCGACTACTCCACAGCGGTTCGCATAGCAAACGGCAATAGGCGCGTTGCCGTGAAGTACGTGCCCCTCATGCTGCAAGGCACGGTGCGGACCTGACTCAACAGCCTCAGGCCATACAGCATCAACAGCTGGCTAGACTTCACAGAAGCCTTCGTCCGCAACTTCACCAGCACCTACAAGCGGGCTCCCAAGCCCAGACAGCTCTCCTTGTGCGTACAAGGCCCCGCCAAATCCACTCGCGACTACCTCACGCGTTGGGCCGAGCTCCGTAACTCTTGCGAAGGGGTGCACGAGGTGCAAGCCATAGAATACTTCACTGTCGGGTGCCAAGAAGGCACCCTCCTCAAGCACAAGCTCCTCTGCGACGAGCCGACTACCCTCGACGGGCTTCTGGTCATAGCAGACAAGTACGCCACCGCCGACTCCTCAATGAAGACTGAACTCCGGGTAGACGCATCCGGGAGGGTACTCAACTCGGCACCCAAGACGCCGGCTGGGGACTCCGGCCGACGCTCGTACCAGAATGACCTCAAGCGCAAGGGCCACGTGCCGCTCTCCACCAGTCGGCAGGTGGCCACAGTCGAAGACGAGTGGCCCGAAGGGCGGCCCGCACCCAAGAAACAGAAGGGCGGCAGGCCGGCTTGGCAGCCGGCCTTCTCCTACGAGCAAACTCTCGACGCCCCATGCAAGTTCCACAGCGGAGTGAAGCTGTCCAACCACACAACCCGGAAGTGCCACTGGCTCACCCGAATCTCCAAAGGCGAAGGGTTCGCGCCGCCTCCGCCTGCTGGTCCGCCGCCTCCGGCTCCGCAGCTGCCAACCGCTCGGCCAGCAGTCGGAGCTGTGCACGATGAGTTCCCCGACAAGCATGCCGCCTATGTCATCTTTACAAGCCAGCCCGAAGGCTGGCGCTGCAAACACCGAGAGCACCAGGAAGTCAACATGGTCGCTACCAACCCCGCGAGCACATGCACTGGTCAGAAAAGCCTATCAGCTGGAGCCGGGCCGACCACCCAGAGGTGATGCCATCTCCCGGCTCTTATGTGTTGGTTTTGGATGCCACCCTTGCAACGGACAGACGCGCCGCCTGTTTCTCCCGCATGCTGATAGACGGCGAGAGTAGCATCAACATCCTGTACCGTGATAGCCTAGAGAAGCTGAACATTAATACGAAGCAACTCATGCCTACTCGGACTGTGTTCCATGGCATTGTACCTGGCTTGTCCTGCGCCCCCATTGGCAAGATCAAGATTGATGTTCTCTTTGGGGACAAGGATCATTTCCGCCGGGAAGCGATCTGGTTTGAAGTGGTGGACCTGGAGAGCCCCTACCATGCATTGCTTGGCCGTCCTGCCTTGGCCAGGTTCATGGTTGTTCCCCACTATGCTTACCTCAAGATGAAGATGCCGAGCGCCAAGGGCATCATCACCATAGCCGGCGATTACAAGAAATCTTCCGAGTGCGCGGCAGCCAGTAGCCGGCTGGCCGAGTCCCTTTTGATTGCCGAAGAAAAGAAGATATTGGACCGAGTCGTGGCCATGGCCGGCAGGCGGCCGACCCTGTCCCCCGATCCCAAGGAATGTGATGCCCAAGGATCTTTCCAGCCGGCCAAGGAGACGAAGAAGATACCTCTTGACCCCGAGCACCCAGAAAGGTTTGCCGTCATCGGGGCAAACCTAAACAGCAAATAGGAAGGCGAGCTCGCCGATTTCCTCCGTGAGAATCGGGACATCTTTGCATGGTCCCCCAAGGACATGCCGGGTGTTTCGAAGGAATTCGCCGAGCACAAGCTACACGTCCGAGAAGGCGCAAAACCAATCAAACAACCCCTCTGCCGATTGTCGGAGGAGAAAAGAAGGATTGTAGGAGAAGAGATAGCCAGGCTTCTGTCAGTCGGCTTCATTATGGAGGTTTTCTTTCCAGAGTGGCTCGCCAACCTGGTACTCGTGCTAAAGAAGAACAACAAGTGGCGCATGTGCATAGACTACACGAGCCTCAACAAGGCCTGCCCCAAAGATCCCTTTGCCCTGCCAAGGATTGATCAAGTGATAGACTCCACGGCCGGATGCGAGCTGTTGAGTTTCTTGGATGCTTACTCAGGATACCACCAGATAAAGCTAGATCCGCTGACCGCCTGAAGACCGCCTTCATCACGCCATTCGGAGCTTTCTGCTAACTGACTATGACATTCGGCTTGAGAAATGCCGGTGCCACTTTTCAGCGTTGCATGCAAAAGTGCCTCCTCAAGCAGCTCGGCAGAAATGCCCACGTCTACGTAGACGACATTGTGGTGAAGACGGAGAAGCGCGACACCTTGCTGGAAGACCTCAAGGAAACATTTGAGAACCTGCGCCGGTTCCAGATCAAGCTCAACCCCGAGAAATGCGTGTTCGGAGTGCCAGCCGGCCAGCTCCTGGGCTTCCTAGTCTCCGAATGCGGCATCGAATGCAACCCAGTAAAGATCAAGGCCATTGACAGAATGGTGATTCCCACCAAACTTTGAGACGTCCAGAAGTTCACCGGGTGCTTGGCCTCCCTGAACCGCTTCATCAGCCGGCTCGGAGAGAAAGCTCTCCCCCTCTACCGCCTCATGAAGAAGACCACTCACTTCGAGTGGAACGACCTAGCCGACCAAGCTTTTCAAGAGCTGAAGAAGATGCTGGCCACGCCGCCTGTCCTGGCGGCGCCGACTGAGAAAGAGCCCATGCTCCTCTACATTGCTGCAACCAGCCGGGTGGTCAGCACCGTCATCGTAGTCCAGCGCCTAGAAGAGGCCGAGCCCAGCCGGTCCAGAGGCCGGTGTACTATTTGAGTGAGGTGCTGTCTACCTCGAAGCAGAACTACCCGCACTACCAGAAGATGTGCTATGGCGTGTACTTCGCCGCCAAGAAGCTGAAGCCCTACTTCCAAGAGCACCCCATCACGGTCGTATGCACCGCCCTGCTTGCCGAGATCATAGGCAGCCGGGATGCATCTGGCCGGGTGGCGAAATGGGCCATCGAGCTAGCCCCCTACACGATCTTCTACCAGCCTTGCACCGCCATCAAGTCCCAAGCATTGTCCGACTTCCTCATCGACTGGGCTGAGACCCAGTACCTGCCGCCAGCTCCCGACTCCACTCATTGGCGCATGCACTTCGACGGGTCCAAGATGCGCACCGGCTTGGGAGCCGGCATCATCCTCACCTCTCCCAAAGGCGACAAGCTCAGATACACGCTGCAAATTCACTTTGCCACCTCCAACAACGTGGCCGAGTACGAGGCGCTCATACACGGGCTCCGGCTTGCCAAAGAGCTCGGCATACGCCGGATCCTATGTTACGGCGACTCGGACTTGGTAGTCCAGCAATCATCCGGTGACTAGGACGCCAAGGACGCAAATATGGCAAGCTACCGCTTCCTCGTTCAGCAGATCAGCGGGTACTTTGAAGGATGCGAGTTCCTCCATGTACCGCGATCCGACAACGAGCCAGCTAATACCCTGGCTCAAATAGGCTCCACTCGGCAGGCAATACCAACTGGTGTCTCTCTGCAACGCCTCCTCAAGCCGCCTATCAAGCCGTCTCCAGAGTCCGATTCCATCTTCGTGCCGCCTAACCCCGACGCAGCCGGGTCCGGCTCAAAGAACCAAGCAGGTGACTCAGGGACTTCGATAGTCGGCCCGGGGATCTCAGTAGGCGGCTCGAGGACTTCCGTAGTTACGCCCGACCCGGGGACTGCCACACCCGGCTCGGGGACTGCGGTAGTCGGCCCGGGGACTGCACCAACACAACAGGCGGTGGCCGACTCCTGCATTTCACCACCCAGCCCGCCCGCCCTGGTCGCAGTAGCCGTGTTGGCAATAAATGAAGTCGCAGCTCCATCATGGGCCCAGTCCATCCTTAACTTCCTAATAAACCAAGATCTGCCGGCTGACGAAACAGAGGCAAGACAAGTCCAACGTCGAGCCGGAGCATACGCAATCGTCAACAGAGAGCTTGTCAGGCGTAGTGTCACTGGAGTCTTCCAGCGATGCGTCGAGCAAGAGAAGGGCATTGCAATCCTCAGAGACATCCACCAAGGAGAATGCGGCCACCATGCGGCCTCAATATCACTCGTCGCCAAAGCTTTTCGCCATGGGTTCTTTTGGCCGACTGCTTTGGATGACGCCAAGGAGTTAGTTAAACATTGCAAAGGGTGCCAAGTCTTCAGCTCCAAGCAACACCTGCCGGCTTCGGCACTCAAGACCATTCCCCTCACTTGGCCCTTCACCGTTTGGGGACTGGACATGGTGGGCCCATTCAAGATGGCGCGCGGCGGCATGACACATCTGCTTGTCGCCGTGGACAAATTCACCAAATGGATTGAGGCAAAGCTGATCAAGAAGCTGAATGGGCCGACTGCCGTGACATTCATCGCAGATATAACAACTCGGTACGGTGTTCCACACAGCATCATCACCGACAACAGCACGAATTTCGCCAAGGGAGCATTGGCACGTTTCTGCACGATGCAGGGCATCCGTTTGGACTTAGCGTCCGTTGCCCATCCGCGGTCAAACGGCCAAGTCGAGCGAGCCAACGGCCTCATCCTTTCCGGCATCAAGCCCCGACTGGTCGTACCACTGGAACGTTCGGCCGGCTGTTGGCTCGATGAGCTGCCAGCCGTCCTCTGGAGTCTGCGCACTACCCCAAACAAGTCGACCGGCTTCACTCCTTTCTTCCTCGTGTATGGTGCTGAGGCGGTCATCCCAACTGACATCGAGTTCGACTCACCTCGGGTAACCATGTACACGGAGGCGGAGGCCAAGGAAGCACGAGAAGACAGCGTCGACCTGCTGGAAGAAGGCCGGCTGTTAGCCCTCAGCCGATCCACCATCTACCAGCAGGGCTTGCGCCGCTACCACAGCCGGAAGGTCAGACCAAGATCTTTCCAAGAAGGCGACCTCGTGCTCGGGCTGATCCAGCGAACAGCCGGCCAACACAAGCTCTCGGCCCCTTGGGAAGGCCCCTTTGTCATCAGCAGAGCGCTGGGAAATGACTCCTACTACCTGATCGACGCACAGAAGCCGAAGGTACCAAAGAGAGACAACTCCAGCAAGGAGTCGGAACGACCATGGAACGCCAACCTCCTCCGAAGATTTTACAGTTGAAATGCAGTATGTATCACGCTAAATTTTGTACTAAGTACGAGACAATAGGCCCCCCGAGGAGAGCTCGGGGACTGCCATCTTTTATCTATGAATGAAGAGTATCATGCTTATGATCATGTCATTACATTCACTTTTTTCGTCCGGCACCGGGTTCGACTAGTCGGCCCGGGGACTGGCCGCCTTGAGTTATATTAGAAGTCCTACCCGCGGTTAGACAAGTAGTGTGCCGGCACCCAAGCCTTCTCTTGCCAAAAGTCACAGTTCAAAGAACCGGCTGTCCGGCTGGCAAGAGTTAAAGGCAGGAAAGGACGCCCACACAAAAAAGGCTAGGGACTAACGGACTAATATAACAAAAAGCCGGTTTTTCTCCTACCACCGACCGACTACCAGAGTAGCCGGCCGGCCGGCTTCCATTCACCTCGCTTTAATATAAGAAAGCTCAAGTACTTGCCTACCCCAAAAAAATATAAATATAGCCAAGTCCTTCCCTAGCCACAGGCTGCAGAGCAGCTGCCGGTTGGGAAGGCAGCAGCCAGGGGAAGGCGGCAAAGGAAACAGCCTAAGGATAAAAAGCATACGCGAATGGAAGCCAAACACACATGATCATATTTATACAAAAGACCTTCGAAAGGCCAGCATTCAACATAGTTTGAATACACCCCCAGTGGGTGGAACTGCGCAAGTTTAATAAAAATTGTTCAAAGAGTAACAAGCAGGAAAAGCAAGGACGGCAGATTAAGCCAAGGGAGCGACTGGCGAGTCGGGCAGGTCGGTAGAGACGGCAGTGCTGGCTGGAGGAGTGGCCGGCTGGCGAACCTTGGCATGATCACCACCTCGCGCAGAGAGCGCGCTAGCACGCGCCTCGTTGCTGGAGGCATGGTCAAGCTGAGGCTGGCTGGCCGCTTCACCGGCCGGCTCGACGTCTTCGCCTTCCTCTCCTTCGTCGTCTTCATCTTCATCACTGGAGGCGATCTCCTCCGCCGAGTCCTCACCCTCTGCCGGGTTCAGCACGAACCATTCCTCCGGCTGGGCAACGCCGTCGTCATTTGTCTCGGGAGCAAAGGCGCTGATGTCAGTGCACTCGGAGATCGTCGAGGCACGCTGAGCGATAGCCGGCCGCACCTCCTCCATCTCCTCGTCGGCTTCCAGCTGCCAGGTGCGAAGCTGGTCCAGGTTCAGCCCGAGATACCAGGCTCGGACGAACTCCAGTACCCACCCAGCTCCAAGCCGGGCTGCCGATGCCTTCCAGGCCTCGAAGCGGCCAACCGCAACCTCCAGCCAGTCGGCAGTCCGACTCGGGGTGCTGGGAATCGCTTCGCCTGGCTAGAGGGCAGCCAACACCTACGCCCCGGCGCGCTGGAGGCGGCGGAGCATGTGGTGAGCCGGCTGCAGCCGGGCATGGACCGCCAAGAGTTGCTCCTTAAGCGCCCGGCTCGTGTCCGGCCCGATTTCAGCCCCCGCCTGCTGGCGCGCCTCGCGATGGGCCTCGATGGTCTGGGTGGCAAAGATGGAGTAGCCGGGGAAGTAGTCTGCACAAAGAACAAAAAGCAGCACAAGTCAGAACACAAATCGAGGGGCAAGGGGCAAGCAAGGAGTGAGGAAGGCGGCTTACCATCGATCAGATCCTCAACCCGGCCGTAGCCCTCGCTCAACGCTTGTTTTGCCTCAGCCCAGCCTGCCGCTTCGGTCTCGAACTCAGCTTTGAGGGTGTCCTCGCTGTCCTGTGCCTTCTTTAGGGCTGCCTTGTGGCTCTCCTCCTGGTCGGCCAACTTCTTGGCCAGGCGGTCACGCTCCAGGACTAAGGAGTTGCACTCGGCTTCCTTGGCGCGAAGGGCGGTCTGGGCCCCGCTGAGCTGCTCCCTCAAGTCGGCATTGGCTCCTGTAAGCATGAAGACAAAGGAAAAATCAATAAGGAAGAAGTCGTCAGGGAAGATCCGACCCGACTGCTCAGCAGTCGGCCCAAATCTCGGGGACTACACCCAGTGGGTGCGCTGGCGCGCCCCCACAGGAGATGAACGAGACAAAGCATGCACTCCGGCTGTTCGTCAGGTCCTCGGTTTTCTGGCCCAGCTCCTGAGCCTGGGAGTTGAAGGCAGCAGCGCGGAGGTTATGGTATTCCTGGAAGATCAGACGGGATGCAAGAATAAGATAGCTGTCAGGACCTAGTAAGTTCCAAGCCGCCTGCTCAGCAGCTGACTCGGAACTCGGGGACTACACCCAGTGGGTGCGCTGACGCGCCCCCATGGAAGAAATCAAAAAAGCAAAACAACCAAGGCCAGAAGGCTCACCCGGATGACAGCCCGCGTCGTGAGGAACTCTTGGGTATATCGCTGCAGCGAAGCGGCTTGGGCTTGAAGCCGGTTCCGGACCTCCTGGGCCGCCGTGTTCAGCTCGGCCGTCCCCCCGCTGGGCGTCCACTCGGACGTGCTGGCGCTGGCCACCTCCAGGGCCTCCGCCGTCCGGCTGGTGCCCGCAGCTCTGTGTGGCTCCGGCGCAGAAGTAGCTCCCCCTGCGCGCTGGCGAAATGCCGGCTGCACCTCGAGGCCGGCCCCTGCCTCTGGCTCGCCCCCGGTCGGCTGCTCTGGTGTCGCGGCTGGTCGGCTGCTTTGGCCCGCTCCAGTCGGCGCCGTCTGCGGCGCCTCCTCCACGAAGACCACGTGGTACTCCCTCCTCTCCATCGCCGGTGGGTCTCGGTTGACCTCCTCCGACGGGGGCACGGTGATGTCGGGGGCCACGGCGCGGAGGGGAATGACGAGCTGCGGAGGCTGGTTGCGCAAGGCCTCCGCCTCCCACTCCACGGCCGCTGCCTCCGCCCGGGCCTTGGCCGCCGCGTCGGCCTGCTCCTTCGCCGCCTGGGCGGTCCTTCGCTCTGCCGCCTCCCGCTCCTCTCGCGCCTCCCGTGCGTTCCGCTCTGTGGCCTCCATGAGGTCGGCACGGGGATCCACGCGGCGGGAACCTGAGGACCCTCTAGTCGGCCCGACTACGGAGCCGCTAGGACCTCGCTCGAGGGAAAGCGGTGCCCTGCCCGGCGAGCAAAGAAAAGTTTAGAAGAGCCTCAATCGAAGTGGACAACAAAAAATACAAGACGTTTGACGCTTACGCCGAGATCGCCTGCGGCTGTTTCACCGCCTTGCGGACGCAGGCCGCCTTCACGGCCGCCTCATCCCGCTTGGTCGCCGCCGTGGAACCCTTGGATTTCTTCGGCCGGCTGCCGAAGTAGGTCGACGCGGCCCGGCGTTTCTGCGCGCCGCCACGGGCAGCCGGCGCGGCAGACGGGCCCGCGCCTTAATAATCAAGCGCCGGTTGGCGGTGCGGAACAGTTTCGACCTCGTCATCGTCCACGCAGTCCTCGAGCCCGGCCCCGAGCCCCGAGCTGCCTGCCTCGTCGCCTGCCCCCACGACGGCATCCTCCATGACGGCTGCTCCCAGGTCTGGATCATCGACATCGTCCACCGTGCGGTCAGGGAGGAGCTGGCGCTCTGCCCCTGCGGCCCCGGCCGTCGGCGGAAGAAGAGGGTTCTGCTGAGCGCAAACCAATTGATCAGAAGTCGGCCATCATGAGGCCGGCTACAAAAAGGAAGAAAAGAAGAAAAACTTACGGCAGGCAGAGGGTTGGCGCGAGAATACGGCCCCTTGCCGTATCGCCAATCCTCGGCGAGCTTGCAATTGGAGATGTACTTCACCATGTAAGACACCTCGGCATGAGGCATCTCCCTGGTGCTCAGCCGGCACGGGTCGAAGCGGCCGCTCATCTGACAAATCATGTGAGGCCGGCCGTGGAGCAGGAGTACTCGGGCTCCACGAAGGCGGCCACCAGGTCGGCTTCGGTCAGGTCCTCCGACTGGATCATCACCCGGAGCCGGGCGACGGCTACGTTCCCGGCCTGAGACAACGACCTGGCCCGGTAGCTCCACGAGGGTTGCCTCCCCAGCCGGCGGGTCAGCTACGTAAGCCGACAGGTTGACGAAGTCGCCTTGCTGGGCGACGTTCTTCACATAAAAATAGGACTTCTGCCAGAGCTTCACCGACTGGATCAGCGGGATGGGCGGGAACGGATTGTTCTCGCCCGTCCGCCTCATGGCAATGAAGGCTCTGCAGGGGGTGGGCACGCCCGCGACAACGGTGCCGAGCTTGCTCTGGAAGAATTCTCCCCAGAGCTCGAGAGTGGGGAGAACCCCAAGAAAGCCCTCGCACAGGGTGACGAAAGCTGACATCAGCATCACCGCATTGGGTGTAAGGTGATGCGGCTGGAGGTGGTAAAACTCAAGAAAAGCGCGAAGGAATCCGGTCGCCGGGAGGCCGAAGCTGCGCAGGTAGTGCGAGCGGAAGATTACCCGCTCGCCCTCCTCCGGTGCCGGCGAAATCTCCCTCGCCGGCGCACGACGAACCCGCACGTAGTTCTCGCCCGGCAGACGCCGCGTCCGACGGAGGAACTCAATGTGGTCCTCGTGGACGTTGGAGCCATCCCATGAGCTCGACAATGTCATGGGTGTGATGCGGCGAGGAACAAGGCGATGCGACGGCGGAGACGCGCACGACCCGCTACGACGGGACCGAAGGAACCAAGAGGTCCGATGGCGGAGCGGTGCGGCAATGGGTCGCTGCGGCGGCGGAAGGAAGGAGAAGGAAGGTGAGAAAGGGTGGAGCGAGGGAGAGCGTGCGAGCCTCTGCCGCTCCCTCTCCTCCCCCTACTTATAGACCCGCGCGGCGGAGCCGAGGAGGCATGGTGTGGGGGAACGTGGGATCAACTGCGCCCACTCCCCCACGTCCCACGATTATTGCACCCTGATGACGAAATGAAACCGTTGCGGGAAGGCGAGCGGTCCGTTGTGGGCCGTAGAAGATCCGCCTTTGGGCCGAGGCCTAGAAGTGGCGGGCCCGGGCCTGCGGCGGCGTCCCATCGCGCGGGTGCGTTGGCAGGTTTTCCTTGCCATGTGGCCCGCGGGGTAGCGCGCGGTCAGCTCGCAGGCCGACCCACGTTCCCGCCTACAAGATACGGAGCTTTCCGAAGACGGCGCGCATAAGCAAAGCCGGCTCCTCGGGATAGGAAGCTGACCAAGCTTCTCGTCCCTTTGTCAGCCTCGAAGCTCGATCAGCTTCGGGGACTACTGTCGGAGTAAATGACCACGGGTAGCCTAGCCGGCTCCCCTTGGCCCTTCTGAAAAAATTACGAGCCGATCCGGCCCTCAAGAATCCAAGACATGGGGCCGCCTTCCCCTTGCCGGCTGTCTCCCAGGCCGACTATCAGAAGGCGGCCCGGCTTTAGCCCTCATGAAGAAAGCCGCGGGAGGGCCGGCTCCAAGAGGCCGGCCGCGAGAAGTCGACTCCCACAAAGCGGTCAAGATCGTACCCTCGAAGTCTGCATCCACATAACGGCGATGTGACGTGGCGTGGCTACAGTAAAGCCTGCCATCCCCGAATCCCGGAGCACGCCTGGCACAGTGCGCCGTACGGGATGGCCATGACCCGTCCGGCGCGACACTGTTTCCATGTCGACCCTGATGCCACCCACGACGGGCTGTCGGCGCGGCCCATGGGCTGTGGGCCCCTTCAGGCAGAGAGACACCCGAAGGCGGCCATGCCTCCCCCAGTCGGCCCAAGACAGGGTCGGCTCCCCACAGCCGGCTTGCTTCCTCCCTCGAAGGAGATGCCCCATTAAGGAGACAAGACGAGGTGAGGCTACAGTGATCGCCCGCCAGTCGGCGGCACTGTAGCCACGCTTACCTCAGCGAAGCCCTCGTCACCAGGTTTGAGGCAATAGTAACCAGCCACCGACAAGGCCCTGGACAGTGGGGCCTGCCTGTCGACCAAGGAGCCGGCAGCCGGCGGGACCCACCAGCCGGTGGACCCCAGCAGCCGGCGCAGAAGCCGGCGAGCATAGACACAGATGGCTGGGGCCCACGCCCAGCCGGATTAACATTGTACCCCCGGGGGTGGGCCTATATAAACCCCCCGGGGCACCCATGCAAAGGGTTGATCTGAGCTAGTTTTAGACACCACATAGAGAGGAGAGGAGAGCTAGCCGTGCCCTTCTTCTTCTTCTCGCCAAACAGCTCAAGGAGCATCTTGTAGCCACTCATTCATCTAGTGATCATGCGGAGACCCCGCAGAGCAGCAGTAGGGGTGTTATCTCCACGGAGAGCCCTGAAGCTGGGTAAGATTCACCGGCGTGCATGTCTTCGCCTCATCCCTCTTTCGGGCACCGGCGACGTCTTACTGGCTCCCACAATGATAAGCCACCCGTTGGCATATGTCGCACCTACCACCCGACACATTGAGTGCCATTCTGGATGCAATGAAACTCATACGCTCCCCACCTGTTGATTCTTGTTCAGAATATGATCCTAATGACTATTCTAACCTCGAGGAGTCAAAGGCAGATGGCCTGTCCTGTTCACCCATCAAGGTGCCTGTTCTAATTTGGCAATGTTTTATTGATTGCGGGTATCTTGCATATGTTGTCTTGCATTTCTTCTACTTTGTTGCACCGCCATCTGCTTAGTTTACTCATCATATATGTCGAGATGCCATGCCCATCCATTATCAATACATATTCTATCTGTCATCATACCATGTTTTTTCACTCAAATGTTGTTCTTGTGCATCAGACATCAAAAAGGAAGAGGGTGATTGCCGAACCTGAAGGAGCACCAGCAAAGTCCTTGAAAAACGTGGTGGTGCCAGAGAAATTAGACAGCACCCCACTTATATTGGTTGTACAACCAGTGACACAAAACGTAGGACCGACTCCAGCAGACTGTGCCCATACTTCACTGGCCACACCACTAGCCCCACCACACAGGACCTACACTCCAGCAAAAGGTATACCGATTTCATTTGCCATAGCACCAACTATACCACAGAAAAATCCCACTCCAGCAAAAAGTACAAAAAGTCCAACGGCCGAAGACCTATCCCAACTATAGAGACGGCCAATTCCTGTAGATTGGAACCCCATTCCATTTATTCCCAGTTTAAAAGACAATGCTTTCAATGTTGTTAGGGACTACGTGCATATATTCCCATCATGGGAAGATTATTGTGAAGACAAACACCATTTTCACATCTTCCTGTCCAAGTTACGTGTAAGTGCTATTATTCATGGTTATTATTTTCCTGCTTTCTGCTGATTGAACACATCAATGATTTACATTACATTGTTGTAACTAGGCGAGGGTCAATCTGGATAGTCATGACGAGCAAAGCTTGCTTGTGCTTTTCAAGGAAGCATTCCAGCAGTATCGGTGTTACCTGAGGAAATCACACTTTGATGGCAAGTCTATAAACGAATTTCCGGGGAAAGTCTCATGTGGTAAATTTAGAAGACATTGAATGGAAAAACCTTGTTATGCACTGGTCTCGTTCCCAGGATGAGGTATTGTCTATGAAATCACATGACAATTTGAACTTCTACTTTTCCTCATGTGCCTTATGGATCTTTTTTGCAGGAAATCTGCTCGAAGAAGAATTCCGGTTTGACAAGAACGACAGGATATCGCAAATATGTTGCCCGCTGCTTTGGTCTTGTTAGTACTTGTTGTCTTGTATCACTGTACTTCCATACATACCTGGTTCATTATCTGACAGCAGTATGCATGATAGCTTGCTTATCAATTGTTCGCTCCAAATTATCTGATCTGTATGAATGGTTACATTAGTGTAGAATATATCCAATGCCAATGTTTTTTTAGCTCTGCATTGTTCTTGTAAGTACATGCTGTCCTTTATCAGTGTACTTATAATGACAGGTAGTTGTTCATGTACCATCACTCTGCAGCTTATTTTCCTTTGCCCTCCATTTTCTACACATCAGATCTATATTTACTCTTACCATAAGGTTGGTACTGAAGAAGTTTAGTTGTGCATTGCTCCTGGTTGTACCTTTTGCCTGTATCGCTGCACTTACATTTATAGCTACTTGGTTATGTAGCATCACTCTTCATCTTATCTTAAATATTCTCCATTTTTCGTATATTATCACATCTATATTTACTCTTAACAAAATGTAGAATAAAGGCAATGATTTTGAAGAAGATTATGTGGTAAACTTCTTGAATTGCCCCCCCCCCCCCATCAGCATGGACAAGGCCTTTATAGAGCCTGTCTTCACCAATAATGTAAGTTTGTCCATCTCAAGCCTTCAAACTTTGTTGTATATATTTGGTTAGGCATGACAACAACAGCTGTTTATTTTTGGTGTTTGCGTCAAATTGCTTATTTAAAGTTTATTATGTAGTTCATAAACAAAAGTTTGTCCTTTCTCAATTTAAGTTTTCAGTTGTACAACCAAGTTCCTTCTTCATACCATGTAAATTAAACTATACAGAGCAAGTGATCTTCTTTTGCACTGCATGTATGCTTCTGTTCTTCATCCGTAATCCAGTGGTGTGGTGAACCTACCCACTACAGCACATTGTCATATTCTGCAATGTCTTAACTATGAATAATGTCATATCATTCTGCTATTATTTAAACCGTCTCTTTATTTGCCAATCTGAAATGGTATAAATTGATAGCACACTAACCATTGATACTTATGAGTTCTTGATCTGTAATCCAGTGGTGTCGTGAAGCTGCCAACTCCTTCACAATGTCATTTCCTGTCATGTCTTGACCTGAACAATACCATATTGTGTTAATGCAATTGTAAACTGTGTCACTTTATTCGTCGGTAAGAAATGTGATGAATTGTCAGCACTGATACTTTTATCTGCAAAACCTGTCATCTGTCTGCTTGTTTATCTTTTAGAGTGAGGAAGATATAAGTGTTGAACAAGCGCAGTCTCATCATCTTTCTCAGCTGCTTGCGCTGCAGCTCCCCAGCAGGGCTAACCTTTCTTGAACTTTATTGAAGTGTTGTCGGTTTTGTATATTATTTTGTCGGCGTGTTTATTTGCACTGGTGGCGATCTTTGATGCCCAGTGTATGTAATCTGCTATCTGCTTGTGCTTTATTATCATAGTGGCGAACTTTGATGCTCAGTGGATGTAATATGATGTAATTTCTTTATTGTATAGTCTAGGTTTTTTCTTATTCATGATGTTGTAGTTATTTTACTGTATATATATCCTGTCTTCGCAGTAAAGCGGCCAAACCGTAAAATTACGGTACATAATCGGGCCGTCATGCAATCACGATGTAGGTTGGGCCTGAAACGTGCCGAACAGCTCACGGGCCGGCAACAGCCCTTAATGAACCCCGACACATGATTGTGCGAATCAAATCACGGGCTTTTAACAAGCCAAAATTGTCTCGGTCCTTGTTTGGCCTAATCAGATATCGGCTGCGAGCAGGCCGGATGCAAACTGGGCCATAGTTAGGCCCAACTATATGACGGGCTTTTAACAGGCCAAAATTAATATAGGGCCGAAATGTTAAACGGGCCCTTAACAGGCCAAAACTAATATCAGGCAGAATTACTAAGTGGGCCTTTAGCAAGTGGGCCCAAAAGCATAGTGTCCAGTTGATGGACGAATCTGATATGGGCTATAATTGAGCCCAAAGCCTCTTAAAGGGCCGGAGCTGATCTGGGCCGTAATTTGGCCCAGAACGTGGTAGGTTTTTAACGGGCCAGATCTCATATGGGCCACTATTAGGCCCGGAGCATGGCAGGCCATTAATGGACCGGATCAAATATGAGCCGGCATTTGGCCCAAAACATGGCAGCTAGTTAATGGGCCGGCCTACTAGGGTCCTCAAAATCTTGTGGGCCTACAGCTGGGCCGACCCATTAATGTCGGCGAAATCTCATCGGCCTTTAGCTGGGCCGGCCCATTATGATCCGCAAGAATCTTGTGGGCCTTTACCTGGGCCAGCCCATTATGGTACACAAAAATCTTGTGGGCCTTTACCTGGGCCGGCCCATTATGGCCCGCAAAATCTTGTGCGTCTTTAGCTGGGCCAGCCCATTATGGTCCGCAAAATCTCATGGGCCTTTAGCTGGGCCGGCCCATTATGGTCCGCAAAATCTTGTGGGCCTTCAGTTGGGCCGGCCCATTTAAACTTGATGGGCCGGTCCACGTGTCAACATATCATAGGCGCGTCTCGCCCATTGGATGAGTGACACCTGTGCCAACGCGGACCTGACACATGTCTCCTCCAGCCAATGATGATTTTACACGTGGAAAATCCCCATTGGTCGGGGCTGCGTTACGGTGGATGCCACGTGTCGGTCACCCTTGACGAAAGCACTTCTGTGACGCGCGATTTATCGTCATGGAAGTGGACACTTTCGTGATGATAATTTTAGTAATGTCATGGAACACTTCTACGACAGCACAGGTATGACTATCTTGATTCTGTCATAAATTTGTCATGGATGTACATGCATGAAAAAAAACGCGACCTACTGTGACAAACACGTATCATCACGGAAGTGTATTTTTTTGTAGTATTGAGACTTAATGAAATTACAAAAAGAAATAACTTACAGAAAATAGCAACTGATGATAGATTTGTTAAGTGCGTCTTGATTGAATAACTAAAATAGTTCTGTAAACTCAACATACAGATCATTCTCATCATAGTAATACTCTAGCTTGACTCTCACCATGAGGGACTCTCGATTGGTAGTCTTGGCAATTTTCATGTACCATTCATGCAATTCATGCATTCTTGTTGAGAGCTTCTTGACCTCCTCAGGCTTGACCATAGGTTCGCCGCAGTCATATTTCCATTTTATTTCCTCCTCTTTAAACGTCTCCATGGGCTCGATCTCTAAGAGTTGTTCTATAGTGCATCCGATCTCTGCAGCTTGCCTTCTATGATCGTCGGTTATTACCAGCTGATTGGCGCCGGTACTCACATGTGTTGGTACAATGAGCAGGGGGGGGGGAGGGGGTCGATTGCACCACCTGTTCTCCCAGCTGGGGATCAGTTTTCCCGCTTTTTTGGCAGCTGGTTGGCTTGAGCTCAAGATCGACTGATTCTTTTGTGCTCGATATGCCTTCTTGATTTGGCGCTCATAGCCTGAGTCCCTAGGCTTGGGACCTGGTGGTTGAGCCATACGAATGAAGTGGTAACGACATGCTCAGGCACTTTCTCCTTTGGCGGTGGTGGCGGCTTCGGTCCAAATGGGCCGTCACTTGGGCTTGCACTTCGGCTTCGTTTTCCTTTGGAGTCAGATGATAAGGCCTCTTCGGAAGAGGCTTGAGGCTTGGACCAAATTGGAATCTCTTGCCTCTTGTATTTGTACCGCTAGCTGCCGGAGCTGAGGCGGCTCTCTTCTGTTGTTGCTTAGGCGGCGAAGACGGCTGATGCGGTGCCTGACTTGGAGGAGGAGGACTGGGCTGACGCGGTGCCAGACTTGGAGGAGGAGGAGTGGGCTAACACGATGCCAAACTTGGAGGAGGAGTGGCCTGATGCATTGGCGGACTTGGAGGAGCAGGACTCTACTGAAGCGGTGGTTGACTTGGAGAAGCGAGAGTCTGCTAACGCGGTGGCAAACTTGGAGGAGGAGCCGGCTGACGCGGTGGCGGTGGCCTTGGAAAGATGATGCAATCCTTTCTCCATAGAATGATACGATGTATGTCATCTCCCAGTGTGCGCTCGTCCTCACCTCCAGGAATGTCAAGCTCTAGCCCTGAATATTGTGCCACCACTTCATCAACGTTGGCACGAGCATAGCCAGCTGGAATCAGATTGCAATGAAAGGTTGCTTCATGGGGATTTGTATTAGCAACGTTGTCCGCCACCTTCATGGATATGTTCTTCATTTTGAAGTGTAGCTCACAGCTAGTGTTATCCATTATGTCATCCATAGCGTATCTATCCATCAGTGCCTCATTGCCCGGGGCAAAACACACGATGCTTCTCGGCATGGATGGGACAGTGCTATCCAATGCTGGATCCGCTAGCTATTGCTGCTGCAGAGACCCCCTTTCCTGGCTAAGTGAGTCGATCTGCTACTGCTGCCGCTGGAATTGGAGTGCCAACTCCGCGTGCTTTGATTCTACTATGCGAAGGCGTTCTGCTTCCTGCTTCCTCTCCTCCTCCTCCTGCTTCCTCTTCTTCTCCTCCTGCATCTTCTTTTTTGAGCGGCTTCTACAGTCGGCGTTCTAGTCCGCAAACCCCTCATACCACGGAACAATGCCTTTGCCCCGTGTTCTTCCCGGGTGTTCAGGATTTCCCAGGGCACGCGTAAGCTCGTCATTCTCTATGTTGCGCGTGAACACCCCTGTTCGAGCTTCTTCTATTGCAACAAGTATTTTGAGGTCGGCTCCTTTAAGACTTGCTCGCTTCAAAACCTGGCCTGTCTTTGGGTCCAACGTCCCCCCATGCGCATAGAACCAAGTCCTAGACCTGGGGGCACCTCAATGTAACTGGAATGACCCCTGCATCCACCATCTGTTGCTCAGCCTTATCCCACTTAGACTGGGACACCGCGTAGCCACTTGGTCCCAGCTTATGGCAATGCTCCTTTTGCGCGACATTCATCTTGTTTATTCCTGGCCGTTTCGGAGCTAATTCCTATTCCTTGAATTACACGAAAGCGGGCCGGTCATCTCTTTGCTTCTCCAGTGTTCCCTTTAATTCTGGAGTCTTCTTTGCTCCTTCGGCGTACTTGGCCCATATACTTTTCGTGTGGTTGTTGAATTCTACCGCCATCTTCCTAAGAGCGGCGTCCTTGACTTTCTGCACATCTGCATCTGTGAAATGATCTGGTAGGGTAAATGTGACATGAGAGATTCCCAAAGTAGATCTTTTGCTCTTTGGTCGACAAAAGTAAGATCTAGACATTCCTTTGCTGGATTTTTCCATTCTTGAATGGAGATCGGGATTTGGTCCTTCACAAGAACTCCGCACTAACGAACGAACTAGACTGCATTCTTCTTAGGCTCGCTTGGTTTGCCATTAGGTTTGATGGCATCGATGTTGTACTTTACGCCATCCTTCAACTTTTTGGCCAGGCCTCGCATAGTCCTACTGCCTGTAAAAGATTTGCTCGATCCGGAGGGCTGAAAGAAGAAAGTTCGATTCGTTAATATATATAAAAATCAATTAAAACACATCATGATCACCAGATGCCTGCTTATATAAATATACCTCGCCGGTCTTTGTTATTTCAAGATCAACATTTTCTTCCTCATCATAGTTCTGGACTTCATCTATTCATTCGTCTTCATCAAATATCATACCCTCATTGGTAGGGTTCAGATATTGCGAGTCGTCATCTTCTTCAAACTCATCTCGGGCTAGGGGATGAGCATATGATGTTGAACATGGCCTCCTCTCCTTCTCTGCCCATAATGTCCATAGCTTTTATTTAACTAATCCAGAAGAAATATAAAACAATTTAGTATTCAAATTAGAATGCATGCATGCAATCAATAAGGAAAAAATGAATCATAGTACATAATATGCATCATCGAATATAATCTCGAATACATTGTCTCGAATATTATCGAATAATATATATAATCTCGAATACATCATATTGAATATTATCGAATACATCACAAGTTAGCTAATACAGATCGAATAATCTAGTTCACTAGCGGTTCCTGAAGAGCGGGCGGTGGACACCCAAAGAGAAGGAACCATCACAGGATCATAGCTCGGGTGAGATCCCCGAAGAACCTGCCAGGTATTGGAGAACCTGACGTCCAACGCAGCAATGTAGCGATAGGCGTGCTTGTCCTCCTCCCTGACATGGCAACGTACCACCTCCGCCGGGGCCGGCTCCCTCCGCACCGAAAGTGGCCCACGCGAACGCCACCAAAGGAGCTCCGGGTCGACGACGGGACCCGGGGCCATGTTCCTCATCAAGCGGCACGCCCCTGAAGGTAGCACCTCCCAGTGCCAGCCCGGTGGAGCCCAGTCCCGGACATGGCTCCTCTGAAGCTAGATGTCGTCGCGAACGGGTCGACCGTGAGGATGCGGGCCAGGCATCGTTGACATCGAGAACAAATTCTATATGCAAATGTAACATTTTTTTAAATGATTGGATTGTGATTTCTTATATACAAATTCTATATACAAATGTAACATAACGGATTCTCTTAACCTTTAAGGGATTTAACAAATGGCACCATTCGGGATGTGCAGAAAATGGTCCATATTTTTCTTGATCTCATCTACCCTTCTATATGTCACGTTGTCTAGTGTGAAAGGATTCAAGAAAACCATGCCTTCATCATTAGCCAGAAGTAACAGGTGCATAATGGTATGAAGCTCTCCAAAATTGTTTTGGAACGGAGTCCCGGATAGGATAATTAGCTTTTTGGTACGAAGTTCGGCAAAGCCTTCTGAATATCGCTATTTGGAAGGCATTTGCTGAAATTCGTACCAAAAAGCGAATTATTCTATCTGGAACTCCGTTCCAAAACAACTTTGAAGAACTTTGTAGCATCATACACCTATTAGTTTCGGCTAATGATGAAGCCATGGATTTCTTCAATACTTTGACAGACAACGTGACAAATAAAAGAATATATATATATATATATATATATGAGATCAGAAAAAAAATTGGATCAACTTGTGCACATTCATAATGGGGGCATTCTTGATAAATCTATGTCAAAAGTCAAACTTTGACATATGATCAAATGTTGCATATGACAAAATTCAAACTTTGACACATATGATCAAACTTTGACATATGATCAAATGCTACATATGTCAAAATTCAACTTTGACATATGATCAAACTTTGATATATGATCAAATGTTGCATATGTCAAAATTCAAAATTTGACATATGTCAAAATTCATCTAATTAACATTTATATATCTAAAATTCATCAAACATTCCTATAACTAAAAGTATAAAAACTAAAAAAACATTCATCTAAAAAACTCATCTAACATTTATATATATCTAAAAAATTCATCTAACACATTCATCTAAAAAATTCATCTAACATTCATCTGAAAAACTAAAAAACATTCATCGAAAAAACTCATCTAACATTTATATATATATATATATATATATATATATATATTCATCTAACATATTCATCTAAAAAAGTCAACTAAAAAATTCATCTAAAAAATTAATCTAACATTTATACAAAACAGAAAATAACTTGTGTGTGTGCGCGCGTGTGTGTGCGG
This sequence comes from Triticum aestivum, assembly GCF_018294505.1. Classification (NCBI taxonomy): domain Eukaryota; kingdom Viridiplantae; phylum Streptophyta; class Magnoliopsida; order Poales; family Poaceae; genus Triticum; species Triticum aestivum. Next base: position 536,023,725 of record NC_057800.1, read on the forward strand.
CCATGGCGCGGAAGGGGCTTACAGCGGCGAGCGAGGACAGGCTGGGGCGGCGACGTGGACGGCGATAGGCACCTACGGGAGGCGAGGGCGATGGTGACGAGGACGGCGACGGGGACGGGGGCGGCGATGGGGACGGCGCGCGACAGGTGCGGTGACGGGGGCGGCGACGACGTCGATCGGGGCAGGCGATGCGACGACGGAGAGGAAGAAACAAAGGGAAACTGAATTTTTTTCAAGTGTGATATATATAGGATGGACCTTTAGTGCTGGTTGGACCCACCAACCGGTACTGAAGGTCTGTTTTGGCCAGGCCAAGCGGCGGAAAGCGCAGACCTTTAGTACCAGTTGGTGGCTCCAACCGGTACTAAGACCCCCCCCCTTTATTGCCGGTTGGAGGCACCAATCGGTACTAAAGGTGGTGCGCAGCCACCCGTTGTGCACAAAGTTTAGCCCACCTCGCTAGTTGAGAGGAGCTTGCACCGGTTTATAACCCGCCACAGCTACTATGTCGAGCAACTCTCTAAGCAGGCCTTTGTGGGCCTATTACAAATCTTCTGCCATGTGCGGCCTACTGGGCCGTACGGGCCTGCATCCTGGCCCAAGTAGAGGTTGGGTTTCTATTCGTACGCATGTCGTGGCGGCCTAGTACGTGGGCTTTTTTTTATTTATTTATTTCTCTTTTTTTTCTTTTCTGCTTTATTTATTTTGTTTTATTTCTGAGTTGTTTTTTGCTTTATTTAGAGTTTCCTTGTGAATATTTTTGCTTTAGGTAAAAAATATAGACATTATGTTAGTGCCAATATTTTTTTAATTTGGATAGTTTAAATTTGAATTATTTGAATTTTGTTTGAATCACTAGTTTGTGAATAACTTTACTTTAAAAATAGATTTTTTAGTAATTCTTTTTTCTGCTGTTTAATATTAGTGTGTTTTATCATTATATTCAATTTGGTAATACTTAGGTTCGTTAAAAAAATGAAATTTCTTTGTAATAGATGTGTTTTTTGTCCGAAACCCTGATACTTCGAAAGAGATTGTCCATTTTGTATACGAAGTGCATCAAGTTTTTGTCGTAACCCTCTCAACTTTTTTTCACATGCTATGTGGGTGAAATGGTGATACCATGCCAACTTTCAACCTTTTCAGAGTTCATTTGTAGTGCTTTTCAATTTTAGGGTCATTTAGCTAAAAAAATCAGTAAATGCATGAAAAATAGCAAATGAAGTCACAAAGGGTTGAAAGTTGATGACGTGGCTTTGAATGGTGCATACTGAACGCACAAAAAGTCTGGAGTTAAAATAAGTTAAAAATGAAATGCCTTTGTAACAGATGAGTTTTCGTCTGAAACCCTTATACTTCGAAAGAGATTGTCCAGTTTGTACACAAGATGCATCCAGTTTTGCCGTAACCCTCTCAACTTTTTAGCACATGCTATGTGGTGAAATGATGGTACCATGCCAACTTTCAACCTTTTCATAGTTCATTTGTAGTGCTTTTCAATTTCAGCGTCATTTAGTTCCAAAAAATCAGCAAATGCATGAAAAATAGCAAATGAAGTCAGAAAGGGTTGGAAATTGATGACATGGCTTTGAATGGTGCATACTGAATGCACAAAAAGTCTGGAGTTGAAATAAGTTTAAAAGAATGAAATGCCTTTGTAACAGATGAGTTTTCATCCGAAACCCTGATACTTTGAAAGAGATTGTCCACTTTGTACACGAAGTGCATCCAGTTTTTGCCGTAACCCTCTCAACTTTTTAGCACATGCTATGTGGGGGAAATGATGATACCATGCCAACTTTCAACCTTTCCAGAGTTCATTTTGTAGTGCTTTTCAATTTCAGGGTCATTTAGCTCAAAAAATCAGTAAATGAGCTGAAAAATAGCAAATGATGTCAGAAAGGGTTGGAAATTAATGACATTTATCTGAAGCACAAAAGTACACATTTCAAATGGGAAAACACATAAGCACCCTAACTATTACAAAGATTCCCTACAATTTTTCCAAAGTGGGACTTTCCAGATATATAAGTCCGGAAACTCACTAGAGAAGAAAGTGATGACAATGAAGTCGGTCGCATCCCAGAGTGGGATCTTTGGGTGTGAAACTTTTTCTTCGCGTGTGTCCCTTTGTGCCGCAACCATGGACAATTTTCATCATTTAACTGGATGCTCGGGTCAATATTCACTGTGAAGGGAGCAATTTCATGAAACTTTTCAGAATCTTCTGACATGTCTGTCTTGTCATCCACTCCCATGATGTTTCTTTTCCCTAAAAGAACTATGTGGCTCTTTGGCTCATCGTAAGATGTATTAGCTTCCTTATCTTTTCTTTTTCTCGGCTTGGTAGACATGTCCTTCACATAGAAAACCTGCACCACATCATTGGCTAGGACGAATGGTTCGTCTGTGTACGCAAGATTGTTGAGATCCACCGTTGTCATTCCATACTGCGGGTCTTCCATTACCCCGCCTCATGTCATATTGATCCATTTGCATCGAAACAAAGGGACCTTCAAACCAGTTCCATAGTCAAGTTCCCATATCTCATCTATGTAACCATAATATGCGTCCTTTCCCCTCTTGGTTGCTGCATCAAAGCGGACACCGCTGTTTTGGTTGGTGCTCTTCTTATCTTGGGCGATCATGTAAAATGTATTACCATTTATCTCGTACCCTTTGATAGTCATTATATTCGAAGATGGTAACTGGGACAACAAGTACATGTCATCTTCAACAGCGTCGTCATGCATGGCACATGTCTGCAACCAACCAGCGAAAGTCCCCGCTTGTTCACCTTTAATCCAGTCATCGAACTGCTTCGGGTGTTTGGAGCGTAGAATATTCTTGTGTTCCTCCATATACGGTGCCACCAAGGTGGAATTTTGTAGAACTATGTAGTGTGCTTGAGTGAGAGAATGATCGTCCAAACATATTATTTGTTCCGGTCCTAGCATGCCATTTCCACCCAGTCTGTCCTTCTGGCCTAGCACGATTATGAACATATTTCTTTAAGACTCCCATGAACCTCTCAAAGGGGAACATATTATGTAGAAATACAGGACCCAGAACATTAATCTCTTCGCATAGGTGAACTAGGACGTGCGTCATGATTTTGAAGAAGGATGGTGGGAACACCAACTCAAAACTGACAAGACATTGCACCAAATCATTCTCTAACCTTGGTATGATTTATGGATCGATTACATTCTGAGAGATTACATTGAGGAATGCACATAGCTTCATAATGGCTAATCGAACATTTTCTAATTGAATGGTTCATGAGTTAGAGTAATTGTGATAATTCTTACAGCCAGCACATGGACAAGACATAAAACCATCAGCATGTTTGTTTGCCTCAGCTGCAAACAGAAAAGTATGCACGCCTTTAACGAGCTGGGGAGAGCATCGGTCATCGTACATCCATTGTCGGCTCATCTTCATTACACAACACTGAATAGACCAAATTAATACAAGTTCATACATAAAGTTCATACAACACTTATTCTCGTAAAAAAATATACAAATAGATCTCTAGCTAAAGCATTTAGATGCAACAACAAATGCGATCAAGATCGCAACTAAGGTAACAATTGATCCAACAGCATAATGATACCAAGCCTCACTATCGATGGCATATTTTCTAATCCTTCTAATCTTCAAGCGCATTTTCTCCATCTTGATCTTGTGATCATCGACGACATCGGCAACATGCAACTTCAATTCCATATTCTCCCCCTCAATTCTTTTCAATTTTTCTTTCAAATACTGATTTCCTTTTTCAACTAAATTTAACTTCTCGACAATAGGGTCCATTGGAATTTCCGGTTCACATACCTCCTAGATAAAAATATCTATGTCAACTTGATGGGCATAAATTGTCATAAACACGAAATGCAACAAATAATTTTAAAATAGAATATACCACATCCGAATCATAAACCGGATGAGGGCCGACGGGGACGAATATCAAAACCATGGTACTATGTATAACAAGCAACATACGAGTAAGATAATTATACAAGTAACTATATATCTAAATCACACAAACATGATTTTGTTATATATAAAAGATAAGAACAAGACGCTCACCACAAGGTGGTGCCCGCGAAGGGACGGTGCGGGCGATCGACGGTGGTTAGGACGGAGACGGAAATGCACTAAGTAAATCACACCTACATATGCAAACGAAAAGTTATTTTGACCTCAAATTACATATAAATCAAATACTACCACATATAATTCCTCCCAAAATAAAACCCACAAATCACTTGTAGAGACCAGACCTCAAACAATCTGATCTCTTTGCATCAGTGTCATCCCTGGATCGGTAATGCTGACACGCACAATACTTGAGGATTTATAACAGAGTAGCAATCACACACTTATTACATCGAATGTATCAAAAGAGAACTTATTACAATAAATATGGCTTAAGGCCATCTAATACGATAACAGCGGAAGTCTTGGAAGATAAAGTGAGTCCATCAACTCCAACGGCATCATTGAGTGAAAGACCATGACCTAAGGCTCCTTACTCGTCGTCTGAAAAGTCTGCAACATGATATGTTGCAGCCCGAAACGGGTCAGCACATGGAATATGCTGGCAATTGTAACACAAGAGAGTAATGAACAACGTAAAGCTATCACTACATGCATATATGGCTGGTGGAGGCTGTATGGTTAATAGGTTTTGTGAAAAGCCAATTTTCCCTACTGCAAAGGAATATATTTTATTTAGCTACAAAGTTTGTTGAAAACATTGAGAAGGTAAACGCCCTTTCAATCCCAATTAAAAGTAATTAATAACCCAATCAAATTATATTTAAGAGTGATGAGATCCACATGATAATCCAAGAACTAGATACTCAAGATGTCCATAACCGGGGACACGGCTAACCATGATTATTTAGTACACTCTGCAGAGGTTTGTGCACTTTTCCCCACAAGACTCGATCTCCTCCGTTGGACTTCTCGCACTACAAGGTGTTTGAGAAACGGATGACCGAGACACAGTCTTTCAGAAGCGTTAGCACCTTACGATGGGTAGACAGGTACACCTACATCCCCTACATCTGCTAGTCTACCACTGTAAGAGTTCACACGACATAATCAACTATGCCAGAGCCCATAATGGCATGTGGCTGCACATGGAAGTTTCTAGCATGAATAATGTTATGATCCTTTGAGCATGGGTGGCGGTCCATAGGAAAATCACATGGTACCCCGGGATTTCCAAAAATACAGGCAATCACTGGGTTCCCCAGGTGCCTCACTCCACCCAGATGTGTATTAAAGTTGCCACCTTAAGTTGAACCATTAAGTAAACAATCTCACAATCTATCATGGAATGCACTCAAACCCAATCCACGTCTACGAGCATAGCATGGTAATATAAGGATAATGTAGAAGTAACTCCCAGGGTTTGATAACAAACAGGTGAATAGGTACTACCTCATCCACTTCCCAACCCACAATTTTTCAGATCCTAACCATGCAAGTGTTTGAGGTTTGATCTAATGCAATAAAACTGGGTAGTAAAGAGGTATGATCAAAGTGTTACTTGCCTTGCTGATGATCCGTGAAACCTAGAGACTCGATGTAGCACGCTTCGCACTCCGGGTACTCTATCACAATTAAACAAGCATTCAATAAGCAATAACGAAAGGGCACGGGTAAAATTCAAATAAGAAGTCTAACCAGAAAGTTCAACTTAAGAACTCCGGTTTGCAAAAAAATCAAATCAAAGGGAGCAACGAAACTCAAACTGCGAAAGAAACAAGCTTCATTTACTAATCTGGACTAAGGTCAAATTTTACAGTAGCAAAAACTTGTTTAAGTTGATTAAACGGAAAGAGGGTTTCGAGACGAAACTCTAGTCTCTTGAATCGCCTGATTCCGATAAACGAGCGAAAAGTTATACTAAAATAAAAATCGGATCAGAAATCATGATTGAAAAATAATCACGGAAAATCTGAGAAAAAGAAAAACTAATGAACAGGCTAACAAACGAACATTCGCTTTCTGCGGCTAAACGGTGAAAATCGTTCGTCAAAATGAACGTAAAAACGGGCGTTCGCTAAATAACTAAACCGAAAATAAACCGACCCGGATCTAATAAAAAACGGATCTAGAGTTTCAAAAAAAACCAAACGGTTTTCTTGCGAAAACCGAGGCGGCTACCTCGGGTCCGGCGGTGGTCCGGCGAGGTCCGGCGGCGGCGGGGCGGGGCGGCGGCTAGGGTTTCGGGGCTCGGGCTGATGGGCCTCGGGGCTCGGGCTGACGCGGCTTATAAAGCCTCCCCGGGCGGAGTGCCGCTCGGGTATGGCCTGGAGTCGGTTTGACTTTAAAAAAATTTAATTTTGACTTGCAGAAAAAGAAAGAAAAGAAATACTAAACAGACTACAAAAATTTCGAAATAAATTTTCCCCGTCCTCTAAAAATAAGCAGACAAGGTGAACATTTATTTGGGCGTAAAATGCAATTTTGAAAAACGCCTTTTTTCCTAATTCAAATAAAATAACGATAAAACTCCGAATAAAAATCTTCTTTGATTTTAAAATTAAATCTTTGATATTTCTCTATTTTGAGGAAGTCATTTTATCCTGTCTCTTTTATTTTTATGAAAGAAATATTCAAAGAGAAAATAATTAAAATCAAACGATCCTCTTTTCAAAATTCGCGAAATACGCGAATATGAAAATAATGAAATCCCCAACTCTCTCCATAGGTCCTTGAGTTGCGTAGAATTTCTACGATCACGCCAAAATGCAATAAAATATGATATGCAATGATGATCTAATGCATAACATTCCAAATTGAAAATTTGGGATGTTACAAACCTACCCCCCTTAAGATGAATCTCGCCCTCGAGATTCGGGTTGGCTAGAAAATAGGTGTGGATGGTCCTTGCGTAGGTCTACTTCTCGTTCCCAGGTGGCTTCGTCCTCGGTATGGTGGCTCCACTGAAATTTACATAACTTGATAACTTCACTGCGTGTAACTCGGCTGGTAAACTCGAGAATCTTGACTGGCTTCTCCTCGTAAGTCAAGTCACTACCCAACTGTATCGCTTCCAGTGGCACTGTATCTCTCAGAGGAATATCGGCCATCTCCGCATGGCACTTCTTCAACTGAGAAACGTGGAACACATCGTGAACTCCTGTCAATCCTTCACGCAATTCCAACTTGTAAGCAACTTCTCCCATACGTTCCAAAACCTTGTATGGTCTCACACATCGTGGTGCTAACTTTCTCTTAACTCCAAAGCGCTTAACTCCTTGGAGTGGTGATACCTGAAGATACACTCTGTCTCCAACTTCGTAAGTTGTCTCCTTGCATTTAGAATCCACATAGTTCTTCTGCCTGGACTGGGCTACCTTGAGTCTATCGCGAATCAATTTAACTTTGTCTTCTGATTCTTTAATCAAATCTGGTCCAAACAACTGTCGGTCTCCAACTTCATCCCATAACAACGGTGTTCTGCACCTCCTTCCGTACAATGCTTCGAAAGGGGCCATCTTCAAACAGGCTTGTAACTGTTGTTATATGAGAACTCTGCATAGGGCAAGTTGTCATCCCAACTAGATCCATAATCTAGTGCACAAGCTCTCAGCATATCCTCCAGAATCTGGTTGACTCTCTCGGTTTGTCCATCTGTTTGCGGGTGAAAAGTTGTACTGAACTCCAGTCTGGTTCCCAAAGTTTCATGCAACTGATTCCAAAACTTTGAGGTAAACTGGGTTCCTCTATCTGATACAACTATTCTCGGAACTCCGTGCAAACATACAATCCTGGTCATGTATATCTTTGCCAACTTAGCACTGGTGTAAGTGGTCTTCACTAGGATGAAATGAGCTACTTTCGTCAAGCGATCGACTACTAGCCATATCGAGTCATAGCCTGAACGAGTCCTAGGTAATCCCGTGATAAAATCCATGCCTAGGTTATCCCACTTCCATTCGGGTATCGGCAATGGTTGCAGCAATCCTGCTGGCTTCTGATGTTCTGCCTTCACTCTCTGACATACATCACAAACTGCTACATACTCCGCAATATCCTTCTACATTCTGGTCCACCAGAATCTATCTTTCAGATCCAGGTACATCTTGGTATTTCCTGGGTGAATCGAATATGGTGAATCATGGTCCTCCTGCAAAATTAGCTTCCTGATCTCCTGATCATTTGGTACATATACGCGGTCCTCAAACCATAAGGTATCTTGTTCATCCTCCCGAAAACCCTTGGCTTTTCCTTTGCTCATCCTTTCCTTTATCTCGGCAATCTCCTTGTCCGTCTTTCACGCTTCTCTGATCTTATCCATCAAAGTAGACTGAATCTCCAAAGCTGCTACATAACCTCTCGGAACTATCTCCAAATGTAGCTCACGAAGGCATTCTGCTAACTCCTTGGGTAACTCTCCCGTCATGAGTGTATTGACATGACTCTTGCGGCTCAACGCATCGGCTACTACGTTAGCCTTTCCGGGATGATAGTGCAACTTCATGTCATAATCCTTAATGAGTTCCAACCATCTCCTCTGCCCGAGATTCAACTCCTTTTGTGTGAAGATATACTTCAAACTCTTGTGATCCGTGTATACCTCACAATGGTTTCCGATGAGAAAATGTCTCCAAGTCTTCAACGCATGCACTACGGCTGCTAACTCCATATCATGTGTAGCATAATTTAACTCATGGGTTTTAATCTGTCGTGAGGCATATGAAACAACTCTTCCTTCCTCATAAGCACTGCTCCAAGTCCTCAACGAGAGGCGTCGCAATACACTTCATAATCCTTGCATTGATCTGGCAGAATCAACACTGGTGATGTAACCAAACATTTCTTCAATTCCTGAAAACTGGCCTTACATTCCTTAGTCCATTTGAATTTGGTGTCCTTCTTTAAAAACTCCACCATAGGCTTTTCAATCTTCTAGAAATTCTTAATGAACCTCCGGTAGTATCCTGCGAGTCCAAGAAAACTCCGGATCTCTCCAACGGACGTGGGTGCCTCCCAATTTGTCACTGTGACGACTTTGTTGGGGTCTACTGCCATTCCTTCTCCGGATATAACATGTCCAAGGAATCTAGCTTCCTTCAACCAAAACTCACACTTGCTGAACTTGGCGTATAGCTGATGTTCTCTGAGCTTCCCAAGTACCAAACGCAAGTGCTCCTTATGCTCCTCTTCATTTTTCGAGTAGACCAAAATATCATCTATGAACACTACGACGAACTTATCCAGAAAATCCATAAACACCTTGTTCATCATGTTCATAAAATAAGCAGGTGAGTTAGTCAAGCCAAATGACATAATGATATACTCACATAGCCCATACCTTGTGGTAAAAGTTGTCTTAGGTATATCCTGCTCTCGAATCTTCAACTGGTGGTAACCTGATCGCAGATCAATCTTGAAAAACACCTTAGCTCCTTGTAGCCGATCAAACAAATCATTGATCATCGACAGTGGGTACTTGTTCTTGATCGTTACTTCATTCAATCCACGATAATAAACAACCATCATTAACGATCCATCCTTCTTCTCCACTAGAAGTACTGGTGATCCCCAAGGTGACGAACTAGGGAGAATATATCCTTTATCCAATAACTCCTTCTGTTTCTTAATTTCCTCTAAATCCTGTGCGGGCATCCTGTACGGTCTCTTAGATATTGGCCCTGTGCCTGGCAAAAGCTCTATCAAAAACTCTATGTCTCTATCTAGTGGCATACCTGGCAACTCTTCTGGAAATACATCGGGGAAATCCTTTACCACTGGTACATCCTCCTATACAACTCCTGTTAAGGAATTTACTTGAGTCCTAGTCGGCAAATGCCGGGATACATACTTGATCCTTCTTCCTTCTGGGACGGTGAGTAAAATCGACTTACTAGCGTAATCGATGTTTCCTCCATACATCGATAGCCAATCCATACCCAGAATCGCATCCAAACCTTGCGACTCCAGAATTATCAGGTCTGAGGGGAAAACGTGCCTACCTATGGCCAACGGTATCTGAAAACATCCTTGGCTTGCCATATACTCTGCTCCTGGTGAGCTCACTAACATAGGTGTACTAAGAACTTTGGTGGGCAGTTTATACTTATCCACAAATCCCCTTGATATGTATGAATGCGATGCATCAGTATCGGAAAGTATGACTGCAGTAAAATACTTAACCAAAAACTTACCTATTACTGCATCTGGCTAGGCTTCAGTCTCCTCCACGTTAACGTGATTCACTTGTCGCTTGTTGAAAGGGTTGGGCTTCTTCCCAGAGCTTCCATTGTCGTTTCCGTTCTTAGCTTCAGGACATTCATTGGCGTAATGTCCTGTCTTCTGGCACTTGTAGCAAGTAACGTGGCTTAGATCTTTCTTGGCGGGCGTTGATGGGTTGGAACGGTTCTATCCCTTCCTTCCTCCATTACCATTCTTGGAGCCACTATGGTTGTGTGAACTTCCTCCATTGTGGGTGTGGCCTCCATGGTTATGCACAAGTCCTCCCGAGTTTGGGGTGAGACGGGGTCTGCTGAGTTCCTGAATTATGCTTCCCTTGTCCATACTTCATCTTGCGGTTATCAATCTGCTGCTGCTTCCATTCAATCATGAGAGCTCTATCTACCAACTGTAGGTAGTTATTAAAGGTTGCTACCATCAACTGCATGCTCAGCTCATCATTCAATCCCTCCAAAAACTTCTCCTACTTAGCCGCATCCGTAGCAACATCATCTGGGGCATAACGGGCTAGCTTGCTAAAGTCATCCACATACTGGCTAACTGTGCGTCCTCCTTGGCGTAAGTTGCGAAACTCACGCTTCTTTATGGCCATAGCTCCTACTCATGGGCGGTGCGACAAGCCTGCTGGAACTGGTCCCATGTAACAGTGGCTATAGGATAGGTGACAGTGTAACTCTCCCACCATGAGGCTGTTGGTCCTTCCAATTGGTGTGCGGCAAAACGCACCCTCTCAGCATCTGTGCATTCTGCAGTGGTTAACTCCCTTCCAATCCCGCGGAGCCAATCATCTGCCACTATTGGCTCGGTGCTACTGGAAAACACCGGCAGCTGCAACCTCAGAAAACGGGCTAAGTTGTCAACTAGTGGTAGTGGTGGTGGGTTGTTGTTGTTGTTGTTGTTGTTGTTGCCTTGGTTCTGAACTAACAACTGCATCAGGGTATTCTGCTGCTAGATCAACTGAGTGAGCTCCGGTGGAAAGGTAAATCCGGGGTCACGTCCCGGAGGCATATGAGGGTTTAGAGGGAAGAGAATAGAATAGAATGAGGTCTAGTGATAAAACACTACCCATATGCACATGAGACAAACACAATCGTATCACTCAATCAATCAAGCAAGGACATACAATCGGTCTAGAACTTATCGTTACAAAGTGCTGGGACTATACTATATACATGGTAGACTACTACTACTGTTTTGGTGGTCAACTAGAAATATTGATCGGTCAAAGACTCCATGATATCTTCTCCAGCTTCATCTTCATAATCATCATCACTATCGTCGGGGTCCGAGTCGGTGTCGTCGATGATGATGTAGTCCTCAGAACGAATCTCCTTGGGTTCATCGTCTTCTCCTCCTGGCACGAGGTCTCCCATGAATACTCCTAGCTTCCTTTCCAGATCGTCATTCTTCTCCACTAGTATGACGATTTCCTCCTCATAATCTTCGCGAGTTGCCTTGAGTTCTTCCTCAAGCTCCGTGATCCTTGTCATCTCCTTCTTCAGATCTATCATGCCTGCGCACATCTGGTTCTCCTGGCGGCGAATATGCTGGTTTAACTCCTGGACGAAAGCTACAATTGATCTATCATTCCTGGTGCTAATCATCTCCCATTGCTCATCTCGGCACCTGCAAATCTGGTAGATAGTATCCTTGAGATCCTTGTGGTAAACTTCTCCAATGCGTCCCATGGTGATGTGAGCTGCCATACTCTTTCCTAAACTCCAGGTTGGTGCATCAAAGGAAAACTCTATGGGCTCAGTGACTGGCGTAAATGTCCTTCCTAGAACTTGAACTTGAATCATCCAGCGCTTCTCTTCTGGTAAAGTGGCGTTGTAAGTCCTGGTGAAGCTTGGTATTCCGATGTTCAGGTACCTAGTGACTACCTTCAAGTGTCGTCCAAAGGGTGTTTCTTCATCCGGTTGTGCAAACTTGTTCCTTGCGTCCGCCATCCTAAAGAGTAGAAAATGTTGAGGAGTCAGAAATGAGAAGAGAGTACACTAGTAGAAAACAGGGATTTGGTCCAGGCCGGGTCAGCCCATTAGTCCCGGTTCAGTCCAGAACCAGGACCAATGTGGGCATTGGTCCCGGTTCGAGAGCCCAGGGGGTCGGCCGGGCCACGTGGGCCATTGGTCCCGGTTCATCTGGACCTTTTGGTCCCGGTTGGTGGGATGAACCGGGACCAATGGGCCTCGCTCCTGGCCCACCACCATTGGTCCCGGTTGGTGGCTTGAACCGGGACCAAAGGCTCCCCTTTAGTCCCGGCTCATGTCACCAACCGGGACCAATGAGGTGCCTATATATACCCCTCGCTCGCGAGCAAAGCACCCCAGTGCTCTGTTTTTCTCTGGCCGAGGGGGAGAGGGCTTGGTGGTGCTCTAGCTCACCTCCTATGCACACAAGGTGTTCGATGGAATGCCCGAGCCACACTACTTAAGCTTTCTCCTCTCCAAGCTCGACCTCCAAGCTCCATTTTCCATAATATTTGTCTAGGTTTAGCGGTCCGTCACGCCCCGTCCCCGTCTTCACCGCCGTCGATCACCCGCGCTGAGCTCATCGCCGGCACCACCGTGGTGAGCCTCTTGTTTTATCTTCTTTCTGAAAGGAAAAATATTCTTACTTGTATGTTTACATAGATACTTGTATTATTTTTTACTTTTATTATTGCATCTTATATAGTGCGATGGTTTTGGTATCCGCCCCGGCCCTCGTCCTGTCTATGATTCGGATGTGGTATATATATTATCTTTATAACTATTGGTTCATTTATTGTTTATGAAAATTATGCCGACCAACGTGACATAGATTTTATTTATGTAGGATGTATGTGAATCGGAAATGCCAACCGACCCTATTGTCGAGAGGTTAAATTTAGTTGAAGAAGAAAACAATTTGTTGAAGGAAAAATAAAAAATTGAGGAGGAGAAGATGATATTGGAGTTGCATGTTGCGGATGTCGTCGATGATCACAAGATCAAGATGGATGCAATGCGCTTGAAGATTAGAAAGATTAGAAAATATGCCATTCATACCGAGGCTTGGTATCATTATGCCGTTGGATCAATTGTTACCTTGGTTGCGATTATGATCGCATTTGTTTTCGCATTGAAATGTTTTACATAGTTTCAATGTATGGTTTAATTAATTAGATGCTCTGGAGAGCTATATGTTGTTAGATGAGAACTATGTATGCACTTTGGTTTTAATGTGATGATGAACTTCTATTAATTTGGACACTTAATTATATATAATGCACGCAGATGAACCGGCAATGGATGTACGGTGACAGACACACCCGCGAGTACATTAAGGGCGTGCATGAGTTTCTCGATGCGGCTGAGGCAAACAAGCAGAATGGTTTTATGTGTTGTCCATGCACTGAATGTGGGAATACGAGGTCTTACTCTAACCGGAAAATCCTTCACTCCCACCTGCTTTACAAGGGTTTCATGCCACACTATAATGTTTGGACGAGGCACGGAGAAATAGGGGTTATGATGGAAGACGGCGAAGAAGAAGAGTATGATGACAACTATGTGCCCCCTGAATACGGTGATGCTGCAACGGGGGGAGCTGGTGAAGATCAAGAGGAACCAGACGATGTGCCCAATGATGCTGCAATGGGTGAAGCTGCTGAAGATCAAGAGGAACCAGACGATGTGCCCGATGATGATGATCTCCGCCGGGTCATTGTCGATGCAAGGACGCAATGCGAAAGTCAAAAGGAGAAGCTGAAGTTCGATCGCATGTTAGAGGATCACAAAAAAGGGTTATACCCCAATTGCGAAGATGGCAACACAAAGCTCGGTACCGTACTGGAATTGCTGCAGTGGAAGGCAGAGAATGCTGTGGCTGACAAATGATTTGAGAAGCTACTGAAAATATTGAAGAAGAAGGTTCCAAAGGATAACGAATTGCCCGACAGTACATACGCAGCAAAGAAGGTCGTATGCCCTCTAGGATTGGAGGTGGAGAAGATACATGCATGCCCTAATGACTGCATCCTCTACCGCGGTGCATACAAGGATCTGAACGCATGCCCGGTATGCGGTGCATTGCGGTATAAGATCAGACGAGATGACCCTGGTGATGTTGACGGCGAGCCCCCCAGGAAGAGGGTTCCTGCGAAGGTGATGTGGTATGCTCCTATAATACCACGGTTGAAACGTCTGTTCAGAAACGAAGAGCATGCCAAGTTGATGCGATGGCACAGTGAGAACCGAAAGAAAGATGGGAAGTTGAGAGCACCCGCTGACGGGTCGCAGTGGAGAAAAATCGAGAGAAAGTACTGGGATGAGTTTGCAAAGGACCCAAGGAATGTATGGTTTGCTTTAAGCGCGGATGGCATTAATCCTTTCGGGGAGCAGAGCAGCAATCACAGCACCTGGCCCGTGACTCTATGTATGTATAACCTTCCTCCTTGGATGTGCATGAAGCGGAAGTTCATTATGATGCCAGTTCTCATCCAAGGCCCTAAGCAACCCGGCAACGAAATTGATGTGTACCTAAGGCCATTAGTTGAAGAACTTTTACAGCTGTGGAATGGAAACGGTGTACGTACGTGGGATGAGCACAGACAGGAGGAATTTAACCTTAAGGCATTGCTGTTCGTGACCATCAACGATTGGCCCGCTCTCAGTAACCTTTCAGGACAGACAAACAAAGGATACCACGCATGCACGCACTGTTTAGATGACACTGAAAGTATATACCTGGACAAATGCAGGAAGAATGTGTACCTGGGCCATCGTCGATTTCTTCCGACCAACCATCAATGTCGAAAGAAAGGCAAGCATTTCAAAGGCGAGGCAGATCACCGGAAGAAGCCCGCCATGCGCACCGGTGATCACGTGCTTGCTATGGTCAATGATTTACACTACGTAATCTTTGGAAAGGGTCCCGGTGGACTAGCTGTTCCGAATGACGCTGAGGGACACGCACCCATGTGGAAGAAGAAATCTATATTTTGGGACCTACCCTACTGGAAAGACCTAGAGGTCCGCTCCTCAATCGACGTGATGCACGTGACGAAGAACCTTTGCGTGAACCTGCTAGGCTTCTTGGGTGTGTATGGGAAGACAAAAGATACACCTGAGGCACGGGAGGACCTGCAACGTTTGCACGAAAAAGACGGCATGCCTCCGAAGCAGTATAAAGGTCCTGCCAGCTACGCTCTTACGAAAGAAGAGAAAGAAATCTTCTTTGAATGCCTGCTCAGTATGAAGGTCACGACTGGCTTCTCGTCGAATATAAAGGGAATAATAAATATGCCAGAGAAAAAGTTTCAGAACCTAAAGTCTCATGACTGCCACGTGATTATGACGCAACTGCTTCCGGTTGCATTGAGGGGGCTTCTACCGGAAAACGTCCGATTAGCCATTGTGAAGCTATGTGCATTCCTCAATGCAATCTCTCAGAAGGTGATCGATCCAGAAATCGTACCAAGGCTAAGGAGTGATGTGGCGCAATGTCTTGTCAGTTTCGAGCTGGTGTTCCCACCATCCTTCTTCAATATCATGACGCACGTCCTAGTTCATCTAGTCGACGAGATTGTCATCCTGGGGCCCGTATTTCTACACAATATGTTCCCCTTTGAGAGGTTCATGGGAGTCCTAAAGAAATATGTCCGTAACCGCGCTAGGCCAGAAGGAAGCATCTCCATGGGCCATCAAACAGAGGATGTTATCGGGTTTTGTGTTGACTTCATTCCTGGCCTTAAGAAGATAGGTCTCCCTAAATCGCGGTATGAGGGGAGACTGACTGGAAAAGGCACTCTTGGAAGAGACTCAATAATATGCAGGGACGGATATTCTTGGTCTCAAGCAAACTACACAGTTCTACAGAACTCTACCTTGGTGACCCCGTATGTCGATGAACACAAGAACAGTCTGCGCTCCAAACACCCGGAGCAGTGCGACGACTGGATTACATGTGAACACATCAGGACTTTCAGCAGTTGGTTGGAAACACGTCTCAGAGGTGACAACACTGTTTGTGATGAGTTGTACTTGTTGTCCAGGGGACCATCTTTGACTGTATTGACTTACAAAGGATACGAGATAAATGGGAATACATTTTACACGATCGCCCAAGATCAAAAGAGCACCAACCAAAACAGCGGTGTCCGCTTTGATGCAGCAACCGAGAGCGGAAAGGACACATATTATGGTTACATAGTGGACATATGGGAACTTGACTACGGACCTGATTTTAAGGTCCCTTTGTTTAAGTGCAAATGGGTCAATCTGTTAGGCGGCGGGGTACAGGTAGACCCACAGTACGGAATGACAACAGTGGATCTGAAAAATCTTGGGTACACTGACGAACCGTTCGTCCTAGCCAATGATGTGGCACAGGTTATCTATGTGAAGGACATGTCTACCAAACCGAGAAAAAGAAAAGATAAGGAAGCGAATACATCATACGATGAGCCAAAGCGCCACATAGTTCTTTCAGGAAAAAGGGACATCCTGGGAGTGGACGGCAAGACAGACATGTCTGAAGATTATGAAAAGTTTCATGAAATTCCTCCCTTCAATGTCAAGGCTGACCCAAGCATCCTGATAAACAATGAAGATTATCCATGGTTACGGCGCAATAAGCAAATGACACAAGCGAAGAAAAAGTGAAGACTTTCTCCCGCAACTATTATGATGATACCATGCCAACTTTGTAACACACGAACATGCTACCATTGTCCGTTTTGTACATGCACATGCTATGTGGGTGAAATTATGATACCATGCCAACTTTCAACTTTTTCAGAGTTCATTTGAAATGCTTTCATGTCTTATGGTTCGGCCCTCGTAATACCATGACCATTAGTCCCTGGCCCATGCCAACTTTCAACTTTCAACTTTCTAAAACTAATGGCACTAACAGAAAGTTTATAATTTTGCTCCTCGCCCCTGGCCCATGACCATTAGTCCCGGTTTGTGCCACAAACCGGGACTAAAGGGTTGGTCCTCGTTGCGGGCAGAGTTTAGTCCCACCTCGCCAACCGAAGGGGGCTCACACCGGTTTATAAGCCCTTCCCTCTCTGCCTTGTTGAGCTCCTCTCAAAGTGAAAATAGATGCCCTAATAGAGAAAAGTTTAACCTAAATTCATAGTGAATTTCTCTGAAATTCATAGAAATTTACTAGGAATTTAGGTTGAATTTTCTCTATAAGCACATCTATTCTCATTTTTTTCGTAAGTTAATCACAAACTTGTGATTCAAACAATTTTCAAAGAATTCAAATTAAAAGCAAAAAGTTTATAATGTCACTAACAGAAAGTTTATAATTTTTCTAAAACTAAAAGCAAAAAGAATAAAAAAATAAAGCAAAAAACAAAAGAAAATAAATAATGCAGAAAACAAAACAAAAAAACTGGAAAAAATAGCAACAATAAGTATTTTGTTGTAAGTAGAAACAAAATAAAATAAATAAAGCAACAGAAAGTTTATAATTTTGCTGACCTAAAAGCAAAAAGAATTAAAAAATAAAGCAAAAAAACAAAAGAAAATAAATAATACAGAAAACAAAACAAAAAAACTAGAAAAAAAAATAAAAATAGCAACAATAAGTATTTTGTTGTAAGTAGAAACAAAATAAAATAAATAAAGCAACAAAGAAAACAAAAAACAAAAAAGTGTTTTCAAATTTGAAAACTAATGGCACTAACAGAAAGTTTATAATTTTTCTAAAACTAAAAGCAAAAAGAAATAAAAAATAAAGCAAAAAACAAAAGAAAATAAATAATCCAGAAAACAAAACAAAAAACTGGAAAAAAAATTAAATATAGCAACAATAAGTATTTTGTTGTAAGTAGAAACAAAAAAAACAAAAAAACAAAAAATGTGCCACCTACTGGGCACCCACGGCCTGAATACGACTAGAAACCCTACCATGGGCCAGGATTCAGGCCCGCGGGAGGCCCAGTAGGCCCACAGGCACAGATTGCACGGTTAGGCCCGAAAGCCTGCTTTAGAGAGGAGCTCAAGAGGGAAGGCGCACTGCACCTTATAAACAGGTGCGGCTCCCTCTCAACTAGTAAGGTGGGACTAAACATTTGGGCGCGGGGCAGCATAAGGCCTTTGGTCCCGGTTGGTGGAACCAACCGGGACTAAAGGGGGCATTGGTCACGGTTCGTGGCACCAACCGTGACCAATGCCCCCCTTTAGTCCCGGTTGATGCCACCAACCGGGACCAAAGGCCGCCGCTTCCCGCCCTTTGGGCTGCTGAAAAGAGGCCTTTGGTCCCGGTTGGTAGCACCAACCGGGACTAAAGGGGGGCATTAGTCACGGTTAGTGCCACGAACCGTGACCAATGCCTTAGCTATATAAGCAACACTTAGGAAATTTTCAACATTTCCCTTGCCAGTTGCCCCGACGTCGCCAGGCTGCCCCGACGCCGTCCGCCGCCCTGCCGTCACCCGTGCCTCGCCGTCGCGTCTCCGTCGCCGTCGCCGAGCCCGCGCGCCCCTGCCCTCGCCCCCGAGCGGGCCTCCGCCGTCCCTGAGCCTAGCTTCTTCCTCGTCGCCGACGCCACCTCGCGGTGAGCGCCGCCCCGTTCCCCTGCTCCTCCCCCTGTACTGGCTGCCGTCGCCGCCGCGCGCTGCCATCGCGCCGCCGCCCCTGCCCTTCACTGCCGCCGCGCGCCGCCCCTGCCTTGCGCGGCCGTCGCGCGCCGCCCCTGCCCTTCGCTGCCACCGCACGCCGCCCCGCCGCGCGCCGCCCCTACCCTTCGCTGCCACCGCGCGCCGCCCCTGCCTTGCGCGGCCGCCGCGCGCCACCCCTGCCCTTCATTTTTTTAAGTTTAATTTTTTTTGTTCATATATATATAATGTATATGTGTATGTACGTATGTGGCTATGTGTATGTTAGTTTAATTTTTTTGTTCATAGATTTTTTTCATATATATATAGAAAGTTTTTTGTTCATATATAGAAAGTTAGAAGAAAATTTAGAATATGCTAAAATTTATAAGAAAAAGAAGGATAGGAAAGAAGAAAATAAGAAGAGGAAAGAAAGAAGAAGAGAGGAAAAGAAGAGGAGAAATAAATAAGAAGAAGAAAAAAGATGGAACAGAATTCTATTTTCTCTTCTTCTCCACTATTCCTTTCTTCTTCTCCTCTTTTTTTTTCTTTTTTTTCCTCGATCTTCTCCTCTAGCTATCCCTTTCTTCGATGGTTCTATAGGGTCGAGGGATCAAGGGTCGAGGGTTCCAGGGTCGTCTAGGGGTCGAGGGTTCCAGGGTCGTCGAGGGTTCGAGGGGTCGAGGATCGCCGAGGGGTCGAGAGAGGTTTCCTAGTGTCAAAGTATTGAAGAAATCCATGGCTTCATCATTAGCCGGAAGCAACCAGGGCATGACGAAGTCCTCCAAAGTTATTTTGGAATGGTGTCCCGGATAGGATAATTTGCCTTTTTGTTTGAATTTCAACAAAGGCCTTCCAAATAACGATATTTAGAAGGTTCTTGCTGAACTTTGTACCAAAAAGCGAATTATCTTATCTGGGACTCCGTTCCAAAATAACTTTGGAGAGCTTCGTATCATCATGCATCTGTTACTTTCGCCTAATGATGAAGACATGGTTTTGTTGAATCCTTTGACACTAGGCAACCTCCCGACCCCTCGGCGATCCTATCGAACATGAGAGGAAGAAGAGGATAAAAAAAGAAGAGGAAGAAGAAGAAAAAAAGAGGAGAAGAAAGAATAGAGGAGTTCTTCTCCTCTATTCTTTCTTCTCCTCTTTTTTTCTTCTTCTTCCTCTTTTTTTATCGGGAACGAGGGTCGTCGAGGGTCGCCGAGCGGTAGAGGAGAAACCCTAAATAGAAAGTATCGTCGGTGTGAGATACATGTACCGTCGGTGTCGGACACTACATCCACGTCCCACAAGTGGCGCGGGCTTCGACGCCCACGTCACTTGTGGGACGTGGATGTAGTGTCCGACACCGACGGCCCACATGTATCTCACACCCACGATACTTGCTATTTAGAGGAGATTTCTTCTTCTTCCTCTTTATTTTATCAGGAACGAGGGTCATCGAGGGTCAGGGTCGCCCGAACAGTAGAGGAAACCCTGAATAGAGAGTATCGCCGGTGTGAGATACATGTGGCCGTCGGTGTCGGACAATACATCACGTCCCACAAGTGGCGCGGGCTTCGATGCCCACGTCACTTGTGGGATGTGGATGTAGTGTACGACACCGACGGCCACATGTATGTCACACCCACAATACTTGCTATTTAGGGTTTCCTCTATCGCTCGTGACCCTCGACGACCCTCGGTTCCCCGATAAAAAGAAGAGGAAGAAGAAGAAAAAAGAGGAGAAGAAAGAATAGAGGAGTTCTACTCCTCTATTCTTTCTTCTCCTCTTTTTTTTCTTCTTCCTCTTCTTTTTTTATCCTTGAAGCGTTGTTGAGGCCACCCCAAACCCTAGAGAAGCAGCGTCGAGGCCACCCAAACCCTAGAGAAGCAGCGTCGAGGCCACTAATTAATATTAGTTCTACGTTTTTGCCACTAATATATCCATCTGTCATGTTTGAATAATAATTGCCATGTTGTCAATATTTGTAGAAACTATGGACACCGCCCGAGACGAAGTACAAGAAGAGTTGTTGGGGGACATAATCGCACGAGGAAGTGATGCCATCTGCTCGTTGTTTCTCAACGAGACCGATGGTCTGGAAGCAGCTGATTATGATGGCTCCGGTGACCTAATGCCGGTGCAAGAAGGAGACCGTGAGGACGGCTCCGGTGACCCAATGCCGGTGCAAGAAGGAGACCGTGATGACGTCTCCGGTGACCGAACCGAGTCCGGCCAGGTATATATATTAGTTAAGCTTCTGCTGACTAGCTAATTGATGCATTCATTGTTTTGGTATGTACACATATTAATTAAGTCTTTGTTCTTTTTTCTAGCCCTCCGGATCGAGCACAACTTCGGTAAAGAGACGAGGCCCGAAGAAAAAGTTGAGCTCGGATGAAAAGTTTGAGATCATAGCAATCGCGCCCGACGGCCAACCGATTGAACCCCTCCGGACAAAGAGCGCATTTGTTGCTCAGTGCGGGGTTTTGGTTAGGGACAAGATCCCGATCAGCATCCAGCAATGGTTTAAGCCGGCTACAGAAGACCCTGAGGTGTCTTATGTCAATGATATGCAGAAAAATGATCTTTGGACTGAGCTGAAGTCAAATTTCACCCTACCGCCAGAGGATAATCCAGAGAAGCCAGTTAAAGAGCAATTAATCAAGTCTTTTGCTCTTAAGAGGATGGCAGAACTATTCAGGAGGTGGAAGAAAGAGCTGAATAAGTTTGTCGAAAATAATGAGACACCAGAATTCAAGGGCAGATATGAGAAGATCAGAGATCACTGGCCCGCATTTGTGGCCCACAAGACATCGGAAAAGAGTAAGAAGATGTCGGCGACAAACAAGCAAAATGCTGCGAAGAAGAAGCATCACCATCGCACGGGGTCAGGTGGCTACCTCGTAGCCCGGCCTAAGTGGGCCAAGACTGAGAATGATCTGGTTGATAAAGGGATCGAACCAGAGACAATTAACTGGCCAGACCGTTGCCGGACTTGGTTCTTCGGGGCTGGCGGAACCTTGGACCCTGTAACAGGGAAGTGCATTTGGACGAACGATCAAATGGACATACCAGTCAGGAAGCTTCAGCACTATATCGAAGCAGCGCAGCAAGGGACGTTCTTTCCAGACAGAGAGAACGACGAGCTCACAATGGCCCTCGGGAATCCTGAGCACCCTGGACGGACACGAGGCACGCCAGGCTCCATTCCGTGGAAGGTTGGGTTTCCGGACGCAGGCGGTTACAAATCCCATGAGAGGAGGAAAAAAGTGCAGCAGACCCAAATGCAGGCGCTGCAAGCAAGGGTACAAGCGATAGAGGAACGAGAAGCAAATCGCAGCAAACGTACTGCCGAAGCTTCCCCGAAGCTACCCCGCCATCTCAGCGGAGAAGCAGCGTGGCTTCCACCGAGCTGCTTCAGCCGGAGCATGCCTTGACGGCTCCTGCCAGCTATCCCGTGGATGCTATCACGGAGTCTCAAAATTGCCACCTTATGACGCAATGGATGAATTTGAAGGTCAAGGCGGCTGTTGGCTCTGTTTATCCTACTGAACCCGGCGCAACTTTTCACTGCCGGCCGATTCCAGAAGGATATGCTAGGGTGATGGTGGATGAAATAACGGAGGGATTTGAGGACCTCCAGCTTGACCACCCTACCGGTGAAGGGGAGACTAGGCTGGGGTCTGCTCTGAAGACTCCATGCCTATGGCGGAAGGAGCTCATCAACCTTCCGAACTGGACGCCTCCGCCTCCTCCTCCTCCTCCGGCAAGTCAGGGCACTCCGCCTCCTCCACCGCCTCCTCCTCCGGCGAGTCAGGGCACTCCGCCTCCTCCACCGCCTCCTCCTCCGGCGAGTGACGATCAGGGCACTCGACCGGCTCCTTCTCCAGCGCGTGGCGGCACTCCGCCTCCTTCTCCGCCTGCGCCGACGCGCCCGAGCAGCCAGCCTCCTCCTTCTCCGCCTCGTCAGCAAGGGCGGAAGAGACCTGCCGCCGCTCCGGCTGCTCCGGCGCGTCGTAGTCCTTCTCCTCCGCCTCGTAAGCAAGTAAAGAAGACAACCGCTCCGTCTGCTCGGCCGGCGTCTAGCAGTACAGCCAGAGGCGGGAGGACATACAGATTCGGTCCTTCTCTGAAGACTCCAGAGAAGTTACCATACGAGAGGACCCCGGAGGAGAACGCCGAGATCGCACGAACCGAAGTGGATGACTGGTTTCAAGGGTTGAAAGCAAAGAGACATCCACTTCCGGAGGAGAAGGTAGATCCGGTGAAAGCGAAGCGCACTCTGGCTGCCCTGACAAAACCACCCAAGTCTCCGCCGAAAGGAAACTATGAGCGCATTATTGGAAAGGAATTTGCCGAAGCGGAGCGGTCGGGAAGTACTGTCAGTGATCAAAGGCTGAAAGAACGACGAGCTGGGAAACAAATTGCCCAGCTCGGCGAACAAGCGAAGCAATCGTGCCCCCCGCTCAAGGTGCCTAGCCACAACGTCGCTAATGATCCGAGGATGGTGCCCGGTTATAGCAATCTTGCAGATTACCTGCCCGACGATGTACATTATGAACCCATGGAGGTGCAGATACAAAGATACGAGTACGGGAAGCCTCTCGTCAAAGATGAAAGATCTCTATCAACGATGATGCGAAGATTGCATGATTGGTACTTGAAAATCTGCAGAGACTCTGGGGGAGGAGTACTTTGTATGTGAAAGTTAAAAAGGAGCATGACCTCGTTGGAATTGAACTGTTGCCTGTTCCATTTGAGGAGTTCTATCAGTTTTTCAATCAATTGGCCCTCGATAAAACAACGGTCGCCTGCTACTGTCTGTAAGTAGTACTACTTCTGTCATTAAGTCTCTCTATATAGCTCAGCTCTTTCATTGCATGTATTTATAATCATCCTCACTATATTATGCAGATTGAAGATCGCCGAATTGAAGAAAAGACAAGTCGGTGATATTGGGTTCATTAACACATATCTCATAGATGCAACTCAGGTTAAATTTCATGCCGCAGCTACCGAGGCCAACTTGCTACGATCGTTGGTAATAAATGAAAACAAAGATATAATACTCTTTCCTTACAACTTCAAGTGAGTGTTACTGTCTTGTGCGTATTCGGTTTCCCTTATATATTAGTCAAGGTTATAGTAATGTAATTGATGAGTTATGCATGCGTGTGCAGTTTCCACTATATTCTCCTAGAGATTAAGCTTGAGCAGGGACTAGTAACCGTCTTAGACTCAAGACGAAAAGATCCCCAGGACTATGCAGACATGACTCAAATACTCGAGAAGTAAGTTAAATCGATCATTATCCACCATATCAGCAACTTTGTTCATTTCCTGATATATCAAGTAATTGTTTTCTTTGTCCGGCAGGGTTTGGAGAAAATTCACCAGAAAAGCTCCGGGACTGCCGAAGGAGCTGCAATTTAGACACCCGAAAGTAAGTACTATAGTAGCATGTTCCGCGCATCTACTAGTCATTCAAGCGCTAGTTTCATCAATACCATTTGGCATTCTTGCTTATCAGTTTGATTGACCTCTATTTCTTGTAAAGTGGTTGTGGCAGGAACAAGGGAATGATTTCTGTGGATACTACGTTTGCGAGTCCATCCGCCACACGACCTGTGAGCGGGGCTACACTGACGAACAATATGAAGTACGTAAATAACAACATTCACAATTTTATTTTATTACCATCATTTGTGTTGAGTTTCATTCATTCATATATATATGTATTGACCCCCTTCTTTAAATTAGATGTTTCGGAAGCGGGATGAACTCCTAGCACCAGCTCGCATGCGAGCAATTCAAGAGGAATTGGCGGCATTCTTTCTTGACCACGTGATCCCTGAAGACGGAGAATACTATGTGGACCCTGAGTCCGTATGATTATATTTGTAAGAGATAATTATTGTATATATGTAGCCGGTAGTGTCGGATAGATATACGAGAACTTGTTGTTCGACCAATCTCTCGGAGAAGGAGAGGTGGTCGATATCACTTCTCTCTGTATGCATATATGTTCATGACGATCTTCTGTTTCCTTCGTTTGCTTACTAGCTAGCTAGCGTGTCTAGTCCTCTCTATACGTATGTATAGTACGTAGCGTCGACCAAGCACGGACATAAGAGAGGACACTTCTCTCTATTAATTATAGCTAGCTAACACAATATATGAAACACCTAAATTAACCCCCTAAAACCCCCAACCCCCCCCCCTTCAAAAAAACAAAAACCCCCACCACAGAAATGCTGACGCGTGGATGCCTATTGGTCCCGGTTGGTGCCACCAACCGGGACCAAAGGGTCTCCTGCCTGGGCTCCGCGCACAGGCCACGTGGAGGCCCATCTGTCCTGGTTCTGGATTGAACCGGGACTAAAGGGACAGGGCATTAGTACCGACCCTTTAGTCCCGGTTCCAGAACCGGGACAAAAGGCCCTTACGAACCGGGACAACAGGCCCTTTTTCTACCAGTGGTAGTGATCTAGGGCTTTAGCTAGTGGTCGTGTCCTACAGTCAGCGTGTGCTCTGATACCATCTTGTAGTGACCAGACCACAAACAGTCTGATCTCTGTGCATCAGTGTCATCCCTGGATCGGTAATGCTGACATGCACAGTACTTGAGGATTTATAACAGAGTAGCAATCACACACTTATTACATCGAATGTCTCAAAAGAGAACTTATTACAATAAATATGGCTTAAGGCCATCTAATACGATAACAGCGGAAGGCTTGAAAGATAAAGTGAGTCCATCAACTCCAACGACATCACTGAGTGAAAGACCACGACCTAAGGCTCCTTACTCGTCATCTGAAAAGTCTGCAACATGATACGTTGCAGCCCGAAATGGGTAAGCACATGGAATATTCTGGCAATTGTAACACAAGAGAGTAATGAACAACGTAAAGCTATCACTACATGCATATATGGCTGGTGGAGGCTGTATGGTTAATAGGTTTTGCGAAAAGCCAATTTTTCCCTACTGCAAAGGAATATGTTTTATTTAGCTACAAAGTTTGTTGAAAACATTGAGAAGGTAAACCCCCTCTCAATCCCAATTAAAAGTAATTAATAACCCAATCAAATTATATTTAAGAGTGATGAGATCCACATGATAATCCAAGAACTAGATACTCAAGATGTCCATAACCGGGGACACGGCTAACCATGATTAGTTTGTACACTCTGCATAGGTTTGTGCACTTTTCCCCACAAGACTCGATCTCCTCCATTGGATTTCTTGCACTACAAGGTGTTTGAGAAACGGATGTCCGAGACACAGTCTTTCAGAAGCATTAGCACCTTAAGATGGGTAGACCGGTACACCTACATCCCCTACATCTGCTAGTCTACCACTATAAGAGTTCACATGACTTAATCAACTATGACAGAGCCCATAATGGCATGTGGTTGCACAAATAAGTTTTCAGCATGAATAATCTTATGATCCCTTTGAACCTGGGTGGCGGTCCATAGGAAAATCACACAGTACCCCGGGATTTCCAAAAATACAGGCAATCACTGGGTTCCCCGGGTGCCTCACTCCACCCAGATGTGTATTAAAGTTGCCACCTTAAGTTGAACCATTAAGTAAACAATCTCACAATCTGTCATGGAATACACTCAAACCCAATCCACGTCTACGAGCATAGTATAGTAATATAAGCATAACGTAGAAGTAACTCCTAGGGTTT
The DNA here is from genome assembly GCF_018294505.1 of Triticum aestivum. NCBI lineage: Eukaryota > Viridiplantae > Streptophyta > Magnoliopsida > Poales > Poaceae > Triticum > Triticum aestivum. The sequence goes on from NC_057800.1 coordinate 536,050,234, forward strand.
GATAACAAACAGGTGAATAGGTACTACCTCATCTACATCCCAACCCACAATTTTTCAGATCCTAACCATGCAAGTGTTTGAGGATTGATCTAATGCAATAAAACTGGGTAGTAAAGAGGTATGATCAAAGTGTTACTTGCCTTGCTGATGATCCGTGAAACCTAGAGACTCGATGTAGCACGCTTCGCACTCCGGGTACTCTATCGCAATCAAACAAGCATTCAATAAGCAATCATGCAAGGGCACGGGTAAAACTCAAATAAGAAGTCTAACCAGAAAGTTCAACTTAAGAACTCCGGCTTGCAAAAAAATCAAATCAAACGGAGCAACGAAACTGAAACTGCGAAAGAAACAAGCTTCGTTTACTAATCTGGACTAAGGTCAAATTTTACAGTAACAAAAACTTGTTTAAGTTAATTAAACGGAAAGAGGGTTTGAGATGAAACTCTAGGCTCTTGAATCGCTTGATTCCGATGAACGAGCGAAAAGTTATACTAAAACAAAAATCGGATCAGAAATCGCGATCGAAAAATAATCGCGGAAAATCCGATAAAAAGAAAAATTGACGAACAGGCTAACGAACGAACGTTCGTTGTCTGCAGCTAAAATCAAACGATCCTCTTTTCAAAATTCACGAAAAACGCGAATATGAAAATAATGAAATCTCCAACTCTCTCCGTAGGTCCTTGAGTTGCGTAGAATTTCTAGGATCACGCCAAAATGCAATAAAATATGATATGCAATGATGATCTAATGCATAACATTCCAAATTGAAAATTTGGGATGTTACATCACTATACTTATAGAGCATTGCAAGAGCTAATCTAGCAATGAGAGATGAAATGACAAAGTTGCTAACCTTTGCGTTCACTTGGATGGATGGGGTGCCTTCAAATCTTCACAATTTTTGGAAAAATTGGAGTGTGAGCTTGAGAGGAAGAGGAAGAAAACAGAGGAGAGGAAAGGGGAAGAACAGAGAGCTCAGGCTCGACGAAGGATTTATATAGGATGACCTTTAGTCCCGGTTGGTTATACGAACCGGGACTAAAGGTGTTGGTGGGGCCCAGCCTGCCACCAGCTCTTTAGTCCCGGTTCGTGACACGAATCGGTACTAAAGATTCGCCACGAACCGGGACTAATGAGCGCCGCCCGCCTAGCCGTTGGAACCGACACTAATGGTCACATTAGTGCCGGTTCAATTACAAACCGGGACTAATGAGCTGAACATTATGCCCTTTTTCTACCAGTGTAACCACTTACTAAATAAACTATTTCTATTAAACAATTACTAAAAACGGTAAAAAATCTACATTATACAAGAACATATCAGTGTGGAGAGATGGAGGGAGGAGGGGGTGGGAGGAGGTAGGAGGTAGGAGGAGGAGAGAGGAGGAGGGGGAGGAGGGCGGTGGGAGGAGGGTTGCCGGCGGAGGGCTTGGTCGAAGGAGGAGGGAGAAGGGAGGAGGGGCGGCCGGAGGAGGGCGCAGTGGGGGAAGGAAGGAGGAGGGCGGTGGGAGGAGGGCACATACCGAGGAAGGAGGAGTGGGGACGGCGGCGGCAATGCGACGACGGGGGAGGGCCGAATGTTGGCGGCGGCGAACGACAGGGTGTGTGGGATAGTGAGAGTTGGAGTGGTGGAGAGTGAGGGGCGACAGTGTGGAGAAGATAAACTACATAGCAGTAGCGCATGATCAGGAAAATCGCTACTGCTAAACTACCTAGCAGTAGCGCGTTTCAAGAGAACGCGCTACGGCAATGTAAATAGCCTGGCGGCAACGGTGGGGCAATTTTAGTAGTAGCACCTTTTGCCCCAGCTGCGCTACTGCAATTTAAATAGCAGTAGCGCCTTCTGTTTCCACGCGCTACTGCTAAGTAGCAGTAGCGCCCCATTTTATCCAGCGCTACGACTAAAATTCTGTATATAAGGTTAGTAGCCAGCTGCAACATAGTCTAAGAAACTTTGTGAGAGAAGAAGACAGCCAAACAATGATAAAGTAGTAAATGTCTATAGCTAACTATTAATATTGGCTGTAGATGATATGGTTATTAGATACAGCCTATCAGTTGGCTCTACTACTACTTAACCATGCTCTTAGTATTCTCTCAGGATGCAAACAAAAACCGACGGGGCAGTGTGGTTCGTGGACCTGGCTTCTCGCATTGATGTCCGGCAACATGCCAGTCCTCAGTGCAAGAGTTTGCCCCGGCGATCGCTGAGAGACAAGATGAAGACGGGGAATGCCTGTATTCAGAAACTTCATGGGACATATTTCTTTCGGGCAAGGAGAGATTAGCCTAGTTTAGCAAACCTAAAGCCGAGTATAGGAGGCAGGACGTGACCCGGCACGAGAGGACGGACCAGTGAAGCCAATTGTCTGGCCGGCCCAAATAATTGGCGCGTACGCATTGAGTGCATGCGAGCAAGAGTTGATGGATCTAGCACCTAGCTAGCTGCAGCCCGCGTGTTGCATTGCAGCCTAGCTACTCGTTGCGCAGGTGCGTAGTTAATGGGGGAGGAAATGCACTGTACCTCTGTGATGGCGCGGTCGGCCGCTTCACCACACCGCACCACTCCACACCTAGGTTTGGTACTACACACCTAGACCATACTCGTACAAGCCGGTTATCAATTACTCCATCTATAAACTGATATAAGAGCGTTTAGATCGCTAAAGTAGCTATCTAAATGTTTTTCTATTAGTTTACGGAGGGAGTAGTACTCTTATTGGACTGGTCAAATTTTGTGCTTGTGCTTTTCACCAGAAAAACGCTCGTTTTTCTAGCTAGGATCAGATGTTATTGCGGCACTATGACGCGTATAGGACAGGGGGCTACAGTGTACATAGAGAGTAGTACGTAGTTAACGAAGAAACAAAAAGATCTGGGTGCATGCATGAGCATGACACAGTCACAGTTGTGCACAACTTTGCCATGGAATAGACATAACAGAACAGTACACAATCAGCCAGCAGCGTATATGATGCGATGTGTGCGTGGGCCATCCCCACAGGGCACTGGAGCAGCGCATGCAGTCTTAATCGCCAAAGAGTGAGGGGTAGAGTTTAATGTCCCATGCAATTGAATTGAATTAAAACCGGCAAAACTGAAGCAGGGAGAGGGAGAGGGACGTGATCCCACCAGAGTTTCTGTCCTCCGCCCTGACCTGGCCTGCCCTGCGCTGCGCCTCTGCCCGCGCCAGCCGTCCCCTCTCGCCCTCGCCCTGCATCATCCTACCAATCTACACTTCCATAGACTTACTCTCTCTCTCTCGACACTTTACCCGCTGTCATAATAAAACAGGGAACATGGATAGAGGATAGATGCCCTCTACAGCCGGACGCCCCAACCCGCCTCAAATGTCGGAACGAAAATTCGACCAGGACAGGCGTCTCAAACAAGCCTCAAATGTCCTGAGTGATCGGCATCCGTTATATTGTGCCTAAATATGTGATGAATATGGGGCACCCGGGCGTGTCGTGACACATCCACCATATAAGACCCGGCCCACGCTAGCCCATCTGACCCCACATATATTCCTCCCCATCCATTCGCCGGACCAAACTCTAACAACTTCACTCCACTCTCCTCCACTCCCCTCCGCCGGCCAAGCTCCCGTTCGGCGATCTCCGACCGCCTCTGGCTTGGCGGGCAGTGGATCCAAGTCCTTCACCTCCAGAGCCGTCGAACCCGAACTCATCCCGCGCGGCCCCGAGGAGGAGATGGTCGTCCGGCTAACGCTCCGTCGTTCCCCGGGAGGAGCTCTGTGCTAATCAGCGCTCGTACTCCTTCCATCGGAAATCCATTGTGTCCGCCCAATTGGCGCATGGAACTGGCGCTAGGTGTGTCATCGCTGCCTCACCGGAGGCGGTGCATCCTTCTGGCGTCTGAACGCGGTGACAGACGCGCAACCCCTCCGTTGGCGCTTCGAGGCGATGGGCACACCATGGGCGTCGACCGACACAAACATGGTGCGGCGTGCCCGCCATGCGAGGCAGCGAGCGCGGGAGGCGGCAGCAGCCCTCACAGCGGTGGACTTCGGCAAGGCGGAGTCGCATTCTCCGGCACCCCGTATGGTGCATCAGTCCGGACGGCGCAACTGCGTCATGGTGGATGTCGCTGGGGCTCGTCCTAGAACAGATACATCATCGATCTGACGTCCACCGACACCGTTCGGGTTCCGAGCTCCGACGAGGAAGAGTAGGGCATGGGAGACGACTGTGCCTTGAGTCCCGTGAGCCAGCTCCTGTCCCATGCCCCACTCTACCTTGCCAGCAACCGGACTAATACTCTGGAGAACGAACCTGGCCGTCGGACATGGGCACGGCAGAACCGGACGAGCTCCGCTTAAAGATCGGTTTACGTTGCATGTAATAATATGAATTTAAGGTTTCAAATTTGAGATGTCCGGTTGTGAAATCAAATATTTGAGACGTGGTCGGTGTGTCCGTGGACGCGCCCGCGGGCTTTGAGGGGTCAGATTTGCCAAACCTGGCTGTAAATGCTCTAAACTAAGCAAGACTGCATGCACCACATGTCCTTCTCAAGGTTTACATAATATATGTGGGTAAAAAATACTAGTAGAAGCATAATAATGATCCACCTTTTGGACGGAAGGTCACTCACTCCCTCGCTAGATCTTCTTTCGCCCCTCCCTCCCATCGGATCGATCCGAGTGTGAGCTTAGCTAGCACACAAAGAGCTAGATTGCCAAGATAAGATCTAGACTGCACTCACTGCCCTCTTTTGCTTGTCACTTTCACAAAAGGGAGGCAGCAGGCAGGCCGGCCGACTAGCTAGCGAGCGAGCAGCTATTAAGCTTGTGTGGTTCCGCCGTGGCCATTAAAATCTTTGGGTTCTCCCTCAGTGTCGAGCTGAGCTAGGCAGCACAAGAAAGAGATATGGCAATCCCATGCAGGAAGAAATAGTAGTATATACGTACTTCCTTGTGTGCTCATATTTCGTCCTGCGATTAACTATCTGGCCTGGCCGGCTACCCCTTTCTTCCCGGCCGGTTGGTTGTTGGTGGGGTGTGGGGAGTGGTGTAAGATTGAGGTAGCTCAAGCTGGAGGAGGACAAGAACCGGTTGTCCAAGGGCTTAGACCCTTGGAGCAACCCTACCGCCGCCGCCACCACCAGCACCCTGCACTACCTGCTCCAGGAGAAGGAGAGAGCGCAGGCGCAGGCGCAGCTCCAGATCTACCACCAGCAAGGGTTCGGCTACCTCCACCAGCACCGGAGGCAGCAGGCAGCAGGGGGAGGCGCCGATGGCGGCAGCAGCGGCGAATCCACGCCGGTGGCGGACGCCCTGGCGACGGCATTCGGGAGCGGGCGCATCGTGCGGTCCGCGGCGGGGCGCAAGGACAGGCACAGCAAGGTGTGCACCGCGCGTGGGCTGCGCGACCGCCGCGTCCGCCTCGCCGCGCACACCGCCATCCGCTTCTACGACGTGCAGGACCGCCTCGGCTACGACCGCCCCAGCAAGGCCGTCGACTGGCTCATCCGCAACGCCAAGGCCGCCATCGAGGAGCTCCCCGACCGACCCGAGGAGGCGCCGCCCACCGCGGAGCCCGAGGCTGCCGAGCAGATGTCCGAGCAGGTGACCTCCACGTCGTCCTACGGGTTCAGCAACCCCGGCGGTACTGCCATGACCAACTCCTTCCTTCAACATTCACTTGGCGCGGACCAAGTCTCCGACAGCGTCAAGTCCTTGTTCCCTTCCTCGTCCACGGCCACCGCCGGCGGCCACGACGAGTACCGGGGCTCCCCGCCGGACCTCCTGTCGCGCACCACCAGCAGCCAGCCCCAGGAGCTGTGCCTTACCCTCCAGTCCAACCAGCATAACATGTTTAGCCATGTATCTCCCAACCATCACGGTATCATCTCGGGTGCAGGCGTTCCAGGGTGGCCGGACCACGGCCAGAGAATGCCATCGTCGTGGCATGCCTCGGACAACGACGCGGGAGAGGGCCGTGGCGCCGGCGGCAACGGCGACAGCTACATGTTTGCAGGCATCCTGGCGCGGCAAGGGCTGGACCAAGGCCAGCTCTTCTCGTCCAATGGGGAAACCCTTCAGTCCAGTGCTGGCTGGGCCGCGTCTGCCCGCGCTTGGCTAGACCCTCTCGCCGGAATCCACCAGCCATCGGCAATGTCTGGGCAGATCGGATTCAGCCATCTGGTTGGCGGCGGCGGCGGCGGTTTTATGGGGTTCCTCGCGCCGGCTGCACAGCGGCTCCAGCTCCAGGGCGAGGAGGAGGAAGGAAGCGACGTGATGCGAAGAGACTGATGAACCGGCCGGCCGGCGCATGAGGTGTGAGATTTCTGTTAACCACTTCATTTGATCCGGTGCTCAGTTGTATGTCATTTTATGTAGGGTTTATGCCATCAGATTTGTCATTAGCTGTTACGACTTTTATATTCATTCATGCATGTACAACTATGGCTTAATTAATTAAGAGTACGTTCCCTTGGACCTTGACAGCTTTACTGTTGCATTAGTTGCTCCTGTTGCTGTTTTTCTCCCCTTTGATTTATTCTCGGCATGGACAAGACACGGCGATGATGAGATGAAATGATCTGATGATCTTGACGGTTTGCCCCCTTTGGATATTTTAATGTTTCTTATCTGGCTATACTCTAAGCTAAGGAATATTCAAAGACTTTTAGCAAATTTAAAGGTTGTCGTCCCCATAGCAAGCTACATCCCTGATGATTCCATAAAGGCCCCTAAATCTCTGCAGCCTCCAGTAACACCTAGGCAATGCAGAGGCCAGCAAAAGGGAGAGTTAAATAACTTAAAATATGGCTGAACTGAGAAAGTATTCGATCCACTACTGTAGCTGTTAGGAGGGGCATGTGTAATGGAAATGCTGTTTGCTGCTTCTGCTATGTCCATGCTGCTGATAATGATAGGGGGGTAGGCAGGAGGAAGGGCGGAGATCTGCTCTCGATGCCTCTATTATTGGAAGTGAGTGGCATCTTTACCTCTTCGCTTTCTCTTCTTTTCCTTCCACTGTTTGGGGGGTATCTTTTTGCTCACCGGACTGTGAATCTTCTGGAATTGCATGCTGTGTGTCGACGTTTACCGTACTTCTCACAGTTGCATGAAAGAGGCTGAGACAGTAACAAACCAACATCCGGCTAGTTTGGCAGTGGCTCGCCGGTGTTTCTTTCTCCTTGTCCTAGTTTCGAGCCTAGGCTAGGCACTTTGATTAACCGCACTTTGCGTGCATGTGAGGATCCATCTCTTCTGATTTCTCAATTTGTTTCCGAGTTCATGGAACAGTTGATAATTGTGTCCTTAATTTCCCTGCAAGAACAAATAAGACACACAATAATTAATCTATCATATCATACTCAAATAGGTGTTAGTTTGCTTAAGTCAAAATTCACTATTCCAGTCTCCGTGGAGATGATATATATGATAGTCAGTCTATTCATGAAAGTGAAACTTAGGCTCAGATTTTTTTTTAGTTTGTGGCTGTTAAACGGTAGAGCTAAGCTAGCGTGTACCATATAATCTGCGGTTAAAAGTAGACATAAAATTTTGGGGGGAAATAGGAGTATTATGGCAGACCACCTCGTGATTTTTTAGAGCAGAAACTGCCGCGGCTTGAGTCACACTTACATTTTACCTACAATTTTTGAATGATTTTGTACACATCTCCTCTCCCCTTCCCTAGTACTCCCTCCATCCCATAATATATATATATAACGTTTTTGCAAGCTAACATAGCTTGCAAAAACATCTTATATATGGGACAGAGGAAGTATTATATAATTATTTCACTATGTTGTTTTATATTTAAATTATAAAACCAAAATTGAGTCCATTATTTGCATGCATCTATTTGGAAACGATGAGCAGATGTCCTAAGAAAGAATGGTATAATAACCATGTAGGTCTACATGCGATGATCAAGCATGCATGTAGTTTTGAACACATAATATATGCAAATTTACTAAGACTGGCTAGGTTTTGGACTGGGCTTAGGAAAACCCAGCATGAAAACACTGAACCCATTCTAGCTTAACCCAAAAAATAGATGAATAGTGGACTTTAATTAATTGAATCATTTTGCAATACATTCTTTTTTTACCCATTTTCAAAGAAAAAACTAGTTTTTAGACATTTCAGGCTTGTGAAACAGGCTTCGGGCATAAAAGTTGAGGTTTTGTTAGTTTTTCAAAAGAATATACTACTCCCTTCATTTCAAAATATAGGTGTATTAGTTTTTCAAAAGGTCAAAATTTTCTATATATGTTTGACCAAGTTTATAGCAAAATACATCAATGTCTACAATATTAAATAAATAAAATATAGAAAATATAGGAGTATTTTGTGAAGAATCTTATGATAATGATTTGATATTGTACATACCGATATTTTTCGCTAACTTTTGTGTGTGTGTTGGAGGGGGGGGGGGGCTATTTATTCATCAACCAATGCCAAGGTCTTGCATACAAAACATATGCACGTCACCTGGAAGTGCCCTGAGCCACACCGCGGTGCGCTCCTCAAACCTACCAAAGTTTGCTAAGAACTGACTCACATGACACACGTCTAAAATTAGCAAACTTAAACTCTAACCTCTTGATCTCATGAACCAGCATATATTGCATAACGCAATTTATCTGTAGTCGTGGTCAAAGTTAAGAGAAGTTCGACTTACTGAAAAATTAGTACACCCTATATTTTGAAACGGAGGAAAGTAGTATAATTTTTCGGTGATATTTCTTTACAAGAAAAGGCCTCGACCCGGTTCCATTTTTATTAAAAATGAAACCAAGTATCTGGATACAGCAACAAACTCGCGTTCACAGACTGAATTGACTGTATCAGCACACAAACAGCTAGGGAAATAAAAAACCAGGTTCAGCTTGCTCACACAAGGCAAGTTACATAGCGCAAAACCATCCCAGGGGAGGGACCAGCCAGCAGAAAGCATAAGGAAACCAAGGTGGGAGGGGAGAACGCAGAACAGCTCCAGGAGCTATCTTCAGCGAGCTCCCCTCATGCACCAGCTTCAGCGATGATTCTTCTGCCAGCTTCGCCGGTCCAGCAATGGTAGCAGCCCACTTAGGAGAGGAGAAGCTCACCAGGTAGCCATCCTTCAGCCTGGATCTGGCCACATCAGAGAGGTGGTGGGCGCCTCTGATGTATGGTTGTGAAATCCAAATGCATAAAGATACTTTAATTGGCCGGTTTATGTGGCATCGCCCTCTGACAAATTATGGAGCTCTCAACCGAACTTGGAATAACATCTCATGCTCATGCGAGATACCATTTGAAGATCATAAATTCATAGAGAGAAATAAAATCCCTCTTTTCAAGCCTTTACGTTGTGGAACGGGAAAGCTGCTAGCTGCCCATAGTGTTTTTTACAGTGCTCCTGGCATGGCATGTCATCTGTACATCGTCTCTCTCACCTTGTCGTGCATTGGTAGCTTGCTCAGACGCCGAGCATGATAGGTAAAGTATGGCACACAATGATTGCAGGCTCTCTTTCCCATTTGAAGATGCTGAGGATAGGTCACTTTCTACTGCCATAGGAGCAGATCCCCAGTACGCTGCCAGCTACGGCCACGCTCTTTTCCATATAGTGCTCACAGACCGGTGTACTTTCTGGCTCTAGCTTGTAGACGAGTCCGGAAAATTATTAGTATAATACTCCTAGGAAGACACGCTGCTGTAAGACTGTAAAAAGACTGATAAAATTTAGTAAGTGCTCAGCAAGATGCATGCATACTGGCTGTGTTCGTTTGGCCCTTCTGTGTGTTTGGGCTTAAGATGATAATGTTAGATTATCGTCTTCGGTTTAATAACAGAGTGCTCCTCAACATGGTGTAGTCGTAAAGCCCTAGTAGTACACTTGCTAAAGCGTACATTAGCATCAAGCCGACATCTTGTTACGAGTACGTACAGCTCATGCTTGACACTTGAACAGCAGCGCCACGTATTCTCTCTTAATGTCCCTCTCCTTGGGTCCATATATATGAAGCTCGAGTAGCTTCCAAAAAGAATTATCAGTACTTGATAATAAAAAGTAACGGAATTCATAATGGCATACTCAGGACATGAGGTATTCGAGGGCGAACACTCTTAAGACATTGCGACGCTGGGTCAATGAAGCGTAGATAGTGAGGGGAGGTATCTTGCTCCGCCACATGTGACCCGTTCCTATGATAAGCTTGCAACTGACATCCCACCGGTATACTTCACAATTGTTAATTGCCGACTGAAAAGCAATTATTTTACTGTTCTGTTAATTGCAGACTGAAAAGCAATTGTTTTATTTCGGCGCTCCTAAGGAGAAGCGATGTATATCTCCGGCCCAAAGACCTTGTCTTAGCTTGATCTAGATACGCAATTCTAAGACAAGCTTTTGGAGACGGAAGGAGTATCTTTTAATTTTGAAAAAGTGCTTTTAGGGATATGTGGTACTTAATATACGTCCCTCGGTCCTCTCGTAAAAAAAATATGGACACAAATGGGGTTTGACACACTAGTAGAAAACAGGACATTAGTCCCGGTTCGTAAGGGCCTTTAGTCCCGGTTGGGCAACCGGGACTAAGGAATCGGGACTAGAGGCCCCTTTTTTAGTCACGGTTGTGTTACGAACCGGGACTAAAGGGACTCCACGTGGCCGCTGTGGAGCGCTCAGGCAGGAGGATCTTTAGTACCGATTTGTAACACCAACCGGGACTAAAGGCCGCCACGCGTCAGGCGCTACCAAGCGCTGGGGTTCAGGGTTTTGGAGGGGTTTAGGGTTTTGGAGGGTTTAGAGGTTTTATTTTGTGTTTCCCTTTTCTTTTTATGTTTACCATTCAATTCTTTTTCATTTCGGGTTTTCATTTTTATTTTATGTTTTCCACTCAACTTGACGCTGCTACATATAGCAATGAAGGAACCATTACACAACATCGTCACGAATGTAGAGAAGTGACATTTTTCTCCGTGCTTGGTCGAACAACAAGTTTTCATATATATATATATTCGACGCTACTACATATAGTACACGTTCATGCATATATACAATATAATATCTCTTACGATCCCTAATATCTAATTACCAATTCCCGATGGTATTCTCCGGTTTTAGATATGACCTCTTCAAATAAGAATCCCGTCGATTCCTCTTGAATTGCTCATACGCGATCCTTTGGTAGGAGATCGTACCGCATCAGTTCGATCCAATTTAAAGAAGGAGGCCAATATATATGAATGAAACTCAACACAATTGATGGTAATAAAATAAAATTGTGAATATTGTTTAGGTACTCGAAGTTGTTCTAAAATTCCGCCCTTCTCACATGTCATCTGGCAAATGAACTCGCAAACGTAGTATTCACATAAAGTATTCCCGTCTTCCTGTCTCAAGCACTCTACGATAATAGAGTTCAATCAAAATAATAATCAAGCATGATAGTGGTATTGAAACTACAATAAAAGAGATGCGCGGACCTAGCTAGTACTACTTATGTTGAGTTGTCGAAATTGCAGCTCGTCTTTCCATTCACCCCAAACCTTCTTGGTGAACCGTTTACAAACCCTGCCCGGTAAAGAAAATGAATAAAGGAGTTATTAATTACTTGATATTAGGAAATGAACGGAAGTTGCCGATATAGTGCGATAATGATTGAAATTACTTCTGGAGCATTTCACTCAGGTCCACCCACACCTTAGGGTCTTTATGTTTCGAGTCCATGACAAGTACTACTCCTTCGTCAAGCTGAATGACTAGCAGAATAAAATGGAACCTGTGCACGCATAACTCATCAATTACACTTAACATGAAGTAAGTGAAACATAATGTGTACAAGACAGTAACACTCACATGAAGTTGTAAGGAAATAGTATTTTCCCTTTTGGTTTGTTGTTTCCTTAACGCCCTTAGCAAGTTATTCTCTGTTTCCTCGTCGTTGTTTTTTACCGTATATTTATGTATGTTATTTGGGTTAATGAACCCAATGTCATAGATTTGTCCTCTTTTGCATTCGAGAATCTTCATTCTGCATAATATAGTGAGGATAATTTTACATGCAATGAACGAGCTGAGCTAAAGACTTAATTACAGAAATAATACTTATAGACAATAACAACTGATGATAGATTTGTTGATGGCGTCTTGATTGTATAACTGAAATAATTCATCAAATTCAATGTTTATCTCTCATTTCCACCGAAGAAATGCTCGTCTCTAATTCCAACCATAAGTCAATTGTTCCCTTCCTTTGAGGCTTGCATGTACCACTCATGCAATCTTCGCATTTGTGTTGGTAGAAGCCAGACCTCCTCAGGCCTGACGAGAGGCTTCCCGTGCTGATATTTGTATGCTAAATCAGCCGTGGGGAACTCTACCTGGCATAAGTATTGAGCAAGAGTGAAACCAAGATCACGGGCCGCTGCCTCCGGAACATAATCGATATGGGGGAACACGTTGAGCTGGGGACATGATTGGTTTTTCTGTTCTCCGAGCTAGGGAATTGTTTTCCCCCTTGCACTACTACTTCCTGACCACTGCACATGTTCTTTATGTGGCTTCATAATAGAGCGGTCATAGTTTGATGGCAGCGAAGGCGGTGGTCGCGTAAGGTTTTCCAGAAAGTGCTTCGCTTTTGTCGGATCTATTTTCTCCTTTAGCTCGGGCCGTTTCGGTGTAAGCTGGCATTTCACATCGGCATCCACGACCTTCTTGGTTTCCTCATCAATCAATTCGTACGGTAACTTGGTAGGAGCCTCCTTGACATTGTTCCTTGTACCTGCTGAGGATTTCTTCATAGTTGTTTTACTAGCCGCCAGAGCAGCGGTTCCCTTCCGCTTATCCACCGGGGGCTGAGGCGGCGGAGACGGCTGAGGCGGCGAAGGCGGCGGAGACGGCTGAGGCGGCGAAGATGGCTGAGGCGGCGGAGTCTATTGACGAGGCTAAGATGACTGAGACGACGGAGATAGAGTTGGATTGCTACTCTGAGGAGTCGATAGCCTTGGCGTCCAATGTGGAAGCACGATGTGTTCCTTTTTACATAGAATGGTACTTTTTCTGGCACCTCCCAGTTCAGTCTCCCCTTCACCTGTAGGGAAGTCAAGCTCCAGTTGCTCAAATCCCTTGATAACTTCATCCACCCCTACAATGGCATATCCATCTGGAATCAGAGAGCAATGGTAAGTTCCATCACGTACGGGAGGTAAGGCAAAGCTGACCATCACCTTCACGGATATGTTCATACATTTCACATGTAGCTCACAATTTTCCCTCTGTGTGATATCATCCATGGGGTAGCGAGGAGACATGATATCTTCTATGGGTCGAACGAGCTTCGTGAAAGCCATGCTACTTTTCCGTTGAGATGGTGGGCCGGCAGTATGGAATGCAGGATCTTCGTGCCGCTGAGATGGGCCGATAGCTTGCTGGCTGGTAAGTGCCTCTATTTGCCTCTGCTGCCACGCTAATTTTTCTTCTATATGAAGCAGTCGGTTTACATGTTGTTTCTTTTTTCTCTCCGGCCTCTATAAGTGTCACTGCAGTTGGGAAACCCAATCTTCCATGGAACGAAGCCTGATGTGCCTCGTGTTCGTCCACTGTGTTCTGCATTCTCGAGGGCGCGTGTCAGCTTGTCGTTCTCTTTGTCGGGAATGAACTTCCCGTCTTGCAAGTCCTTCATTGCATCTTTAAGGGCATTGAGGGGTGTTGCAAGTTTATCTTTTGTAAAAATGCACTTCGCTGTTTCTGGGTTCAACTTTCCCCCATGCCTGTAGAACCAAGTCTTTGCCCGTTTGGCCCACTCCAATGTCTCTGGATCGATCCCTTTATCAATCAGGTCGCTCTCAGTTTTCTCCCACTTAGGCCTGGCAACCTTGTAGCCATCTGACCCCATAACATGGTGATATTCCTTCTTTGCAGCATTGTTATTTATTTCTGACCTTTTATTAGCTTCATCTGATGTCTTGTACTTCACAAATGCGCCCCAGTGATCTTTTATCTTCTCATATGCTCCGGTGAGTGTTGGAGTCTTGTTTTTCAGGATATAGTCTTGGTGTAATCTTTTCTTCCAGTTGCAGAATTGTGTGGCCATCTTCTTAAGAGTCCACGCCTTGACTTCTTGCTCTATAACTTTGTTATTTGGATCCACCTCTGCGGTAGGGTGAAATTTGTCATGAGTGTATTCCAAAGTATTTCTTTGGATCTATCGTCGACATAAGTAACTCCATCCGCCTTTGGCTTATTCCATTCTCGACTGGTGATCGGGGTGATGTCCCTAACAATAACTCCGCAGTGACTTACAAATGCTTTTGCGTTTCGCGCGAGACCAATCGGTTTGCCATCTTCAGCGACTTCTGTGATCTTGAACCTTTCATTATCGCTCACCTTTTTTTCGGGCCTCATTTCTTTATAGAAGATTGGCTCGATCCGGAGGGCTAAAATAAGAAATAAGCATTAATATATGTATATATAAATCAATTAATGCATCTAGTCAGCAGAGGCTTAGTTAATATACCTCGTCGGACTTTGTAATAATTAAGGTTCCAACACCGGAGCCATCATCTTCTCCCTCCATTCCCTCACCGGAGCCGTCATCTTCTCCCTCCATTCCATCACTGGAGTTATTCAAAAACTGTGAGGTGATATCATCTCCCTCGCGGATTGTTTCCCCCAACATGTCTTCTTGTTCTTCGTCTCTGCCGTGTTCCATAGTTTCTGCAAACACTTGCAAGTTATTTCACTAATACATCTCGAATAATCCAGTTAATGCAACAATAATATCACATAATATCACTAATACATCTTGCCCAATCAAACTGGACATCGACTCGCGGTTCCTGAGCCACGGGCGGTGAACACCCAAAGATCGTCGGGGACTCCTCACCGGCGATCGTCGGGGACTCCTCCCGTGATCATATTCGTCATCACCATTGGTTCATCTATTCATCATCACCACCGGTTCATCTCATCGAACCATAAAAAAACATCTCAAATTATCTACACTATCTAACTATCATCTAAACTATCTAACTATCTAACTATTATCTATCTATCAATCATCTAACTATCTAACTATTATCTATGCATCTAACTATCAAATTAAGCAATATATTCTTTGTAAATTCATGAACAAAAAAATCAAGGCCGCTCACCATGGGCTCGATGGATATGGCTGTCGGCTGGGGCAGATGGGCAGCATCGGACACAGGAGCAGCCGACGGGCGGCTTCGGGCAGAGGAAGGTGGCGTGGTCGGCGTCGGGCAGAGGGGGCGGCCGGCGTCGGGCAGAGGGGGCGGCCTGCGTCGGGCGGAGTTTGGCAGCGCGGCCGGCGTCAGGTAGAGGGGGAGGGCCGCCATGATCAGGGCCACGCCGGAGAGGCGCACATTGGGGAGTTGGAGGTGGCGCGGGGGTGGATGCGGGCCAAGTGGCATAGGCGCGGCGGCGGTGCGGCGACGAGCAAGGAGCAGGGATGGCTAGCTGCAGCGGCGAGGTGAGATCGGGCGGTGGTTTGATCTGTATGTCCCGGGCGGTGGCCAACACCGGGACACCAAGGCACGGGAGTTATATACCCGTGACCTTTAGTCCCGGTTTCAGCCACGAGCGGCACCTTTAGTCCCGGTTTCGGCCACGAGCAGGGACTAAAGGTTCACCTTTAGTCCCGGTACCAGCCATCAACCAGGACTAAAGGACCACCTTTTCGGCGGCCCAAATTTCGCGTGGGAGAAGGAACCTTTAGTCTTGGCTTGTTGTAGCAACTGGAACTAAAGGACCTTTAGTCCCGATGCGTGGCTGGAGCCGGGACTAAAGGTTTCTTCATATTTAGAGCTTGATAATAGATTTCAGAGTGATTCTTTTTGCGTAGAAAACTCTTAAAATATTTAGATTTTTTGAGTGAATCTTTTTTCTTTAGGTCACAAAAATTATAAACTTTCTGTTAGTGCTAGTAGTTTTCAAATTTGAATTCTTTGAAATTTGTTTGAATCACTTGTTTGTGAATAACTTTAGTTTTAAAATAGATTTTTGAGTGATTCTTTTTTCTGCTGTTTAATATTAGTATGTTTTGTCAGTATGTTCAATTTGGGAATTTTTAGGATATTTTAAATAGGTGTTTTAATCAAAAACAGATTTTGTTTAGCTCTTTTATTTTTATACCTTTTCCTTTGTTTTAATTATTTTAGTTTCTGCATTTTGAAGAAATTATTTGACAGATTCAATTTTACAAATTGAAATTAATTCTTGTAAAATGCATAACAATTTGAAAATTAAACCAAATGAGTTGATTCAAATTTTTGTGGATTCATCTCGAAGATTTCTATCAACTAGTATCATTTTGACAGGAAGTTGCATAATTATGTCAAATTCTTTTTCTTAACATAACCTACACATTCATATTTTGTTTGGACATAATTGCATTGATTAACTCCTCAAAAATCATGTTTCAAATGCCAAAATGCCCTAGCTCTTACAAAGATTCCGACGTCAGAAGGGGGTAGCAAAGTGAATTTTTTTGCTTGCTTGTGTTAGGGTAACGCCTAGGAACACCCAAAACACATGTATACCATAATGCTTACAAAGATTCCCTCCGATTTATCCGAAGTGTGATTTTCCAACTATAAGTCCGGAAACTCACTAGAGTGAAAGTGATGACGATGAAGCCGGTCACATCCCAGAGTGGGATCTTGGGGTATAAAACTTATTCTTCGCGTATGTCCATTGCTTATGATTGCATCGTAGGCATGGAGAATCCTCATCATTTAACAGGATGCTTGGGACAGTCTTCACTGTGAAGGGAAGAATCTCATGAAACTTTTCATAATCTTCTGACATGTCTGTCTTGTCCTCCACTCCCATGATGTTTCTTTCCCCTGAAAGAACTATGTGGCGCTTTCGCTCATCATATGATGTATTCGCTTCCTTGTCTTTTCTTTTTCTCGTTTTGGTAGACATGTCCTTCACATAGAAAACATGCGCCACATCATTGGCTAGGACGAATGGTTCGTCTGTGTACCCAAGATTGTTGAGATCGACTGTTTTCATTTCGTACTGCGGATCCATCTTTACCCCGCCTCCTATCAGATTGACCCATTTGCACCAAAATAAAGGGACCTTAAAATCACGTCCATAGTCAAGTTCCCATATCTCCTCTATGTAACCATAATATGTGTCATTTTCCCTATTGTTGTTTGTTGCATCAAAGTGGACACCACTGTTTTGGTTGGTGCTCTTTTTATCTTGGGAGATCATATAAAATGTATTCCCATTTATCATGTACCCTTGGAAAGTCAATATAGTCGAAGATGGTGTCCTGGCCAACAAGTACAGCTCATCTCCAACAGTGGTGTTATTCACGAGATGTGTTTGCAACCAATCGCTGAAAGTCGCCAAGTGTGCATGTGTAATCCAGTCATCAGACTACCCTGGGTGTTGGGAGCGTACAATATTCTTATGTTCATTGATATACGGGCCACGAAGGTAGAACTTTGTAGAACTGCGTAGTGTGCATGAGTGAAAGAATGCCCGTCCCTACATATTACTGAATCCTTTCCTAGCATGCCTTTCCACTCCGTCTCCCCTCATGCCTCGATGAGGAATACCAATCGGCTGAAGGTCAGGAATAAAGTCAACACAAAACTCAATAACCTCCTCTATTTCATGGCCCTTGGAGATGCTTCCTTCTGGCCTAGCACGGTTATGAACATATTTCTTTAAGACTCCCATGAACCTCTCAAAGGGGAACATATTGTGTAGAAATACATGACCTAGAATGGAAATCTCTTCGACTAGGTGAACTAGGACATGCGTCATAATATTGAAGAAGGATGGTGGCAACACCAACTTGAAACTGACAAGACATTGAACCAAATCATTCTGTAACCTTGGTAGGATTTCCGGATCGATTACCTTCTGGGAAATTGCATTGAGGAATGCACATAGCTTCACAATGGTTAATCGAACATTTTCTGGTAGAATCCCCCTAATAACCCACAAGTATAGGGGATCGCAACAGTTTTCGAGGGTAGAGTATTCAACCCCAATTTATTGATTCGACACAAGGGGAGCCAAAGAATATTATCAAGTATTAACAGTTGAGTTGTCAATTCAACCACACCTGAAAGACTTAATATCTGCAGCAAAGTATTTAGTAGCAAAGCAATATGATAGTAGTGCTAACGGTAGCAAAAGTAACAGTAGCAGTTTTATAGCAAGCGTAACAGTGGCAACGGAAAAGTAACTAAGCAAAGATCAATATGTGAAAAGCTCATAGGCAATGGATCAGTGATGGATAATTATGTCGGATGCGATTCCTCATGCAACAGTTATAACATAGGGTGACACAGAACTAGCTCCAGTTCATCAATGTAATGTAGGCATGTATTCCGAATATAGTCATACGTGCTTATGGAAAAGAACTTGCATGACATCTTTTGTCCTACCCTCCCGTGGCAGCGGGGTCCTATTGGAAACTAAGGGATATTAAGGCTCCTTTTAATAGAGTACCGGACCAAGGCATTAAGACTTAGTGAATACATGAACTCCTCAAACTACGGTCATCACCGGTAAGTATCCCGATTATTGTCACTTCGAGGTTAACGGATCATAACACATAATAGGTGACTATTGACTTGCAAAATAGGATCAAGAACTCACATATATTCATGGAAGCATAATAGGTTCAGATCTGAAATCATGGCACTCGGGCCCTAGTGACAAGCATTAAGCATAGCAAAGTCATACCAACATCAATCTCAGAACATAATGGATACTAGGGATCAAACCCTAACAAAACTAACTCGATTACATGATAAATCTCATCCAACCCATAACCGTCTAGCAAGCCAATGATGGAATTACTCACGCACGGCGGTGAGCATCATGAAATTGGTGATGGAGGAAGGTTGATGATGACGATGGCGACAGATTCAACTCTCCGGAGCCCCGAACGGACTCCAGATCAGCCCTCCCGAGAGAGATTAGGGCTTGGCGGCGGCTCCATATCGTAAAACGCGATGAATCCTTCTCTCTGATTTTTTATCCCTGAACATGAATATATAGAGTTGGAGTTGAGGTTGGTGGAGCACCAGGGGGCCCACGAGGTAGGGGGGCACGCCCCCACCCTCGTGGACAGGGTGTGGGCCCCCTGGCCTTGATTCTTTTGCCAGTATTTTTATATATTCCAGAAATATTCTCCGTTGATTTTCAGGTCATTCCGAGAACTTTTATTTTTGCACAAAAATAACACCATGCCAATTCTGCTGAAAACATCGTTAGTCCGGGTTAGTTCCATTCAAATCATGCAAGTTAGAGTCCAAAAGAAGGGCAAAAGTGTTTGGAAAAGTAGATACGATGGAGACGTATCAACTCCCCCAAGCTTAAACCTTTGCTTGTCCTCAAGCAATTCAGTTGATAAACTGAAAGTGATAAAGAAAAACTTTTACAAACTCTGTTTGCTCTTGTTGTTGTAAATATGTAAAGCCAGCATTCAAGTTTTCAGCGAAGATTATGAACTAACCATATTCACAATAACATTTAGGTCTCATGTTTACTCATATCAATGGCATAATCAACTAGCGAGCAATAATAATAAATCTCGAATGACAACACTTCCTCAAAATAATCATAATATGATATAATAAGATGGTATCTCGCTAGCCCTTTCTGAGACCGCAAACCATAAATGCAGAGCACCTCTGAAGATCATGGGCTGACTGGAAATTGTAATTCATGGTAAAAGAGATCCAATCACATTCATACTCAATGTAAACTAATAGTAATGCGTGCAAATGACAGTGGTGCTCTCCAACTGGTGCTTTTTAATAAGAGGATGATGACTCAACATAAAAGTAAATAGATAGGCCCTTCGCAGAGGGAAGCAGGGATTTGTAGAGGTGCCAGAGTTTGATTTTTGAAATAGAGATGAATAATATTTTGAGTGGTACACTTTCATTGTCAACATAACAACTGAGAGATCTCGATATCTTCCATGCTACACACATTATAGGCGGTTCCCAAACAGAATGGTAAATTTAGACTCCCCCTACCACCAACAAACATAAATCCATGGCTTGTCCGAAACAACAGGTGCCTCCAACTAACAACAATCCCGGGGAAGTTTTGTTTGCAATTATTTTGATTTGATTTGAGCATGGGACTGGGCATCCCGGTTACCAACCATTTTCTCGTGAGTGAGGAGTGGAGTCCACTCCTCTTGAGAATAAACCTCCTAGCATGGAAGATATAGACAACCCTAGTTGATACATGAGCTATTCGAGCATACAAAATAAAATTACATTTGAAGGTTTAGAGTTTGGCACATAAAAATTTACTTGGAACGGCAGGTAGATACCGCATATAGGAAGGTATGGTGGACTCATATGGAATAACTTTGGGGTTTATGGAATTGGATGCACAAGCAGTATTCCCGCTTAGTACAAGTGAAGGCTAGAAAGAGACTGGGAAGCGACCAGCTAGAGAGCGACAACAGTCATGAACATGCATTAAAATTAATCAACACTGAATGCAAGCATGAGTAGGATATAATTCACCATGAACATAAATATCATGGAGGCTATGTTGAGTTTGTTTCAACTACATGCGTGAACATGTGCCAAGTCAAGCCACTCAAATCGTTCAATGGAGGATACCACCCTATCATATCACATCACAACCATTTTAATAGCATGTTGACACGCAAGGTAAACCATTATAAACTCCTAGATACTTAAGCATGGCATGAGCAACTATAATATCTAATTGTCATTGCAAACATGTTTCATTCATAATAGGCTGAATCAGGAACGATGAACTAATCATATTTACAAAAACAAGATAGGTCGAGTTCATACCAGCTTTCTCATCTCAATCAGTTCATCATATATCGTCATTATCGCCTTTCACTTGCATGACCGAATGGTGTGGATAATAATAATAGTGCATGTGCATTGGACTAAGCTGGAATCTGCAAGCATTCAATATACAGGAGAAGACAAGGTAATATGGGCTCTTGGTTAGATCAACAATAATGCATATGAGTGCCACTCAACATTTTCATGATGGTCTTCTCCTCTCGACCCCCAAAGAAAAGAAAAGAAACAAAACTATTTACACAGGAAAGCACCCAACAAGCAAAAGAAGAACGAGAAATATTTTTGGGTTTTATTTTTAATTATTACTACTACAGGCATGGAAAGTAAACTAGCTAAAAGCTACAACTAATTTTTTGGTTTTTCTTAAGGTTTTTTAGACACACAAGAAGAATGCTGGAAAGGAAAATAAACTAGCATGGATAGTACAATGAAAAAGTATGAGCACCGACAACTGGCATGAGTGTGTGAACATGAATGTAATGTCAGTGAGAAATACGTACTCCCCCAAGCTTACGCTTTCGGCCTAAGTTGGTGTATGGCCATGGATCAAAATGGTCCTCTCCGGTGTACTGAGGAGGATCCTCGGGGTGCCACTGGTTAGCGATCTCCTCCGGATCCCACTGATAAACAGACTAACAGTGAGGATCAAGTGGTGGCTCCGGCTCAGGCTCTGGAGTTGATGTCAGGCTCCGGTATGCATGAACGGCCTCCGGCAAAACAAGGTACGTGCCTGAAAATATGTTGAACAAAGAGGGAGCAGGCAAGGTAATAGTCTCAAAGTAATTTTTATCAAATATCAGTCTATAGTTAAGCATCTTCTTCTTATTCTTAACAATAAAATCATGTGCTACCATACTCTTATAATCTAAAAAAATAGGAGGCAACAACTTTTCCTATTTCTCATAATGCCTAATAGGTATGATAAAGTGTGCAGCAAGGCGCGAAGCAAAGATGCCTCCAAAGATGGGACCCTTCGTACGGTTCAGATTTAACCGCTTAGCAACAATAGCGCCCAAACTAAAAGTGGTATCACGAAACAAAGCATGGCGCAAAATACAATATCAGGAGCACTAAGGTTTCCACTGTTCCCGTGACCAATTAAGCATCTACTAGCAAATATTGCAAAGTAACATAGAATAGGAAAATGTATGCTAGTAATTCTTGCATCGGAAACTTTCCTTGTTTCCCCTACAGCAATCATATCAATAAACCCTTCCACATCATTACGATGTGGTTCCTCTATTGTGCCCTCAAAGGGAAACATAAAAACCGCATAAAAGTCATAAAGTGACATCTCCTTATACTCATCATACAAATAAAAATCCACAGAAGGTGGCGACCTCCTAGAATGGAAATGAAAATTTTGCACAAAAATATTAGTGAGTAGGAGATACTATTCGAGCTGGTCGTGGAGGAAGTCAGTGAGGCCTGCATTCTCAGCCAAATAATAAAAGTCATCATGAATCCCGGCTGCTCTCAAGAATTCATCACAAGGCCATTCAGACGGCCGAACCTCCACAGTGCGAGGGAGATTATATTTGGGCTTCTTATTCTCTTCACTTTGCTTATCCTTCGAGCTCTGGCTCGAAGAGCCCCTCAACAATCTCTTCATCATTTCCTCTAAAAAATTTCTGAAATTTTTAGTAACTCAAAATAAAAGTGAACCAAACTCAACAAGGTTCATAGCTACTACTCCCACTAGTGCCTAGTGGCCATATCATGCATTAAAACTACTTTTGACCACATAAATTTGACATGCAAGCTGAAGAAAAGGGTCACCTAAGCAGCAAAAATTTGTAATAAATAAAGCACTAGAACAAAAACTAATTGGACCAATGGAGGAGTCACATACCGAAGAACAATCCCCCAAAGTAGTTTTGTGAATGGAGCTTTGAGCAAGGAGATTGAAAATGGCAGCAAGATGAGCTAGAACTCGGGTTTGAGCTGGTGGGTGATTTTTTCTGGAGGAAGAAGAAGTGTGTGGGTGCTGGAATAAGTGGAGGGGGCCATGAGGGGCTCACGAGGGTGGGGGCACGCCCAGGGGGTAGGGTGCGCCCTGCACCCTCGTGGCCAGGTTGTTGCCCCTCTGGTGTGTTCTCAGTGCTAGATATTCTTAAATATTCTACAAAAAATCATATTTCATTTTCAGGGCATTTGGAGAACTTTTATTTTCCGGGTATTTTTTATTGCAAGGATAATTCAGAAAACAGACAGAAAATACTAATTTTGCTTTATTTAATCTGAATAACAAAGAGTAAAAGGAGGGTACAGAGAGTTGTGCTTTCTAACTTCATCCATCTCATGCTCACCAAAAGGAATCCACTAACAAGGTTGATAAAGTCTTGTTAACAAACTCATTCTGATTCGCATGAAACCAGAGAAATTTCGAATAACACTAGGTTACCTCAAGGGGGATATGCACGTCCCCAAGAATAAGAATATCATATTTCTTCTTGACAGTAGGAAGAGGAAATTCAAAACCTCCAATAGTAATTGTTGGATTTTTTCCAATAGAATTGATACTGTGGACTTGAGGTTGTTTCCTCGGTAAGTGTACCGTATGCTCATTACCATTAACATGAAAAGTGACATTGCCTTTGTTGCAATCAATAACAGCCCCTGCAGTATTCAAAAAGGGTCTTCCAAGAATAATGGACATACTATCATCCTCAGGAATATCAAGAATAATAAAGTCCGTTAAAATAGTAATGTTTGCAACCATAATAGGCACATCCTCACAAATACCGACAGGTATAGCAGTTAATTTATTAGCCATTTGCAAAGATATTTCAGTAGGTGTCAACTTATTCAAATTAATTCTACGATATAAAGAGAGAGGCATAACACTAACACCGGCTCCAAGATCACATAAATAAGTTTTAAGATAGTTTCTTTTAATGGAGCATGGTATAGTTGGTACTCCGGGACCTCCTAGTTTCTTTGGTATTCCACCTTTAAAAGTATAATTAGCAAGCATGGTGGAAATTTCAGCTTCCGGTATCTTTCTTTTATTAGTAACAATATCCTTCATGTACTTAGCATAAGGGTTCATTTTAAGCATATCAGTCAAATGCATACGCAAAAGATAGGTCTAGTCATTTCAGCAAAGCGCTCAAATCCTCATCATCCTTTTTCTTGGATGGTTTAGGAGGAAAAGGCATGGGTTTCTGAACCCATGGTTCTCTTTCTTTACCGTGCTTCCTAGCAACAAAGGCTCTCTTATCATAACGTTGATTCTTTGATTGTGGGTTATCAAGATCAACAACAGGTTCAATCTCTACATCATTGTTATTACTAGGTTGAGCATCAACATGAACATCATCATTAATATTATCACTAGGTTCATGTTCATTACCAGATTGTGTTTCAGCATCAGAAATAGAAATATCATTGGGATTCTCAGGTGTGTCAACAACAGGTTCACTAGAAGCATGCAACATCCTATCATTTTTCTTTTTCTTCTCCTTAGAAGAACTAGGTGCATCAATATTAGTTCTCTGAGAATCTTGCTCAATTCTCTTAGGGTGGCCCTTAGGATACAAAGGTTCCTGAGTCATTTTACCCCCTCTACTCACAACTCTAACAACATTATCATTTTTCTTATTATTTAATTCATTGAGCAAATCATTCTGAGCCTTAAGTACTTGTTCTACTTGAGTGGTAACCATAGAAGCATGTTTACTAATAAGTTTAAGTTCACCTTTAACTCTAGACATATAATCACTCAATTGTTAAATCATATAAGCATTACGTTTCAATTGTCTACCAACATAAGCATTGAAGTTTTCTTGTTTAACAATAAAATTATCAAACTCATCCAAGCATTGGCTAGCAGACTTATAACGAGGAATATCACCTTCATCAAATCTATAGAGAGAATTTACCTATACTACCTGTGTCGGGTTATCAAGACCATGTATTTCTTCAATAGGTGGTAAATTCTTAACATCTTCAGCTTTAATACCTTTTTTCTTTCATAGATTTATTTGCCTCTTACATATCTTCAGGACTGAGAAATAGAATACCCCTTTTTTGGAGTTGGCTTAGGAGTTGGTTCAGGAAGTGTCCAATCATTTTCATTACTCAACATATTATTTAATAGCAATTCAGCTTGATCAACAGTTCTTTCCCTGAAAATAGAACCAACGCAACTATCCATGTGGTCTCTAGAAGCATCACTTAGTCCATTATAAAAGATATTAAGTATTTCATTTTTCTTGAGAGGATGATCAGGCAAAGCATTAAGTAATTGGAGAAGCGTCCCCCAAGCTTATGGGAGACTCTCTTCTTCAATTTGCACAAAATTATATATTTCCCTTATAGCAGCTTGTTTCTTATGAGCGGGGAAATACTTAGCAGAGAAGTAATAAATCATATCCTGGGGACTACGCACACAACTAGGATCAAGAGAATTAAACCATGTTTTAGCATCACCCTTTAATGAGAACGGAAACAACTTAAGGATAAAGTAATAGCGAGTTTTCTCATCATTAGTGAATAGGGTGGCTATATCATTTAATTTAGTAAGATGTGCCACAACAGTTTCAGATTCATAGCCATAAAAAGCATCAGATTCAACCAAACTAATTAACTCAGGATTGATAGAGAAATCATAATCCGTATCAGAAATACAGATAGGTGAAGTAGCAAAAGCAGGGTCATATTTCATTTTAGCATTCAAAGATTTTTCTTTCAACTTAGCTAACAATTTCTTAAGATCATATCTATCATTACAAGCTAAGAAGTCTCTAGCAGTTTCTTCATCCATAACATAACCCTCAGGCACAACAGGCAATTCATATCTAGGGGAGAATCTTCATCATCAATTTCATCAATATTATCAGTTTCAATAATTTCATTCTCTCTAGCCCTAGCAAATTGTTCATCAAGAAATTCACCTAATGGCACAATATTATCAAGCATAGAAGTAGTTTCATCATAAGTATCATGCAAAGCATAAGTGGCATCATCAATAACATGCGACAAATCAGAATAAATAGCAGGTGTAGGTGTCACAAGTTTACTCAAAACAGAAGGTGAATCAAGTGCAGAGCTAGATGGCAGTTCCTTACATCCCCTTGAAGTTGAGGGAAAAATCTTGGTTCTTTCATCTTTCAAGTTCTTCATAGTGATCAAAAGATATAAATCCCAAGTAACTCAAAGAATAGAGCTATGCTCCCCGGCAACGGCGCCAGAAAATAATCTTGATAACCCACAAGTATAGGGGATCGCAACAGTTTTCGAGGGTAGAGTATTCAACCCAAATTTGTTGGTTCGACACAAGGGGAGCCAAAGAATATTGTCAAGTATTAACAATTGAGTTGTCAATTCAACCACACCTGAAAGACTTAATATTTGCAGCAAAGTATTTAGTAGCAGAGTAATATGATAGTAGTGGTAATGATAGCAAAAGTAACAGTAGCAGTTTTATAGCAAGCTAACAGTGGCAACGGAAAAGTAACTAAGCAAAGACCAATATGTTAAAAGCTCGTAGGCAATAGATCAGTGATGGATAATTATGTCGGATGCAATTCCTCATGCAACAGTTATAACATAGGGCGACACAGAACTAGCTCCATTTCATCAATGTAATGTAGGCATGTATTCCGAATATAGTCATACGCGCTTATGGAAAAGAACTTGCATGACATTTTTTTGTCCTACCCTCCCGTGGCAGCAGGGTCCTATTGGAAACTAAGGGATATTAAGGCCTCCTTTTAATAGAGTACCGGACCAAAGCATTAACACTTAGTGAATACATGAACTCCTCAAACAATGGTAATCACTGATAAGTATCCCGATTATTGTCACTTCGAGGTTAATGGATCATAACACATAATAGGTGACTATTGACTTGCAAAATAGGATCAAGAACTCACATATATTCATGGAAACATAATAGGTTCAAATCTGAAATCATGGCACTCGGGCCCTAGTGACAAGCATTAAGCATAGAAAAGTCATAGCAACATCAATCTCAGAACATAATGGATACTAGGGATCAAACCCTAACAAAACTAAGTCGATTACATGATAAATCTCATCCAACCCATCACTGTCCAGCAAGCCTACGACGGAATTACTCATGCACGACGATGATCATCATGAAATTGGTGACAGAGGAAGGTTGATGATGACGATGGCGACGGATTCCCCTCTCCGGAGCCCCGAATGGACTCTAGATCAGCCCTCCCGAGAGAGATTAGGGCTTAGCGGCGGCTCCATATCATAAAATGCGATGAATCCTTCTCTCCGATTTTTTCTCCCCTTACATGAATATATAGAGTTGGAGTTGAGGTCGGTGGAGCACCAGGGGGCCCACGAGATAGGTGGGCGCACCCAGGGGGTAGGCATGCCCCCACCCTAGTGGACAGGGTGTGGGCCCCTGGCCTTGATTCTTTTGCCAGTATTTTTTATATATTCCAATAATATTCTCCGTTGATTTTCAGGTCAATCCAAAAACTTTTATTTCTACACAAAAATAACACCATGGCAATTTTGCTGAAAACAACATCAGTCCGGGTTAGTTCCATTCAAATCATGAAGGGAGGAATTTCATGAAACTTTTCATAATCTTCAGACATGTCTGTCTTGCCCTCCACTCCCATGATGTCCCTTTTTCCTGAAAGAACTATGTGGCACTTTGGCTCATCATATGATGTATTTGCTTCCTTATATTTTCTTTTTCTCGGTTTGGTAGACATGTCCTTCACATAGATAACCCGTGCCACATCATTGTCTAGGATGAATGGTTCGTCAGTGTACCCAAGATTTTTCAGATCCACTGTTGTCATTCCGTACTGTGGGTCTACCTGTACCCCGCCTCCTGACAGATTGACCCATTTGCACTTAAACAAAGGGACCTTAAAATCATGTCCGTAGTCAAGTTCCCATATGTCCACTATGTAACCACAATATGTGTCCTTTCCCCTCTTGGTTGCTGCATCAAAGCGGACACCGCTGTTTTGGTTGGTGATCTTTTGATCTTGGGCGATCGTGTAAAATGTATTCCCATTTATCTCGTATCCTTTGTATGTCAATACAGTCAAAGATGGTCCCCTGCACAACAAGTACAGCTCATCACAAATAGTGTTGTCACCTATGAGACGTGTTTCCAACCAACTGCTGAAAGTCCTGATGTGTTCACATGTAATCCAGTCGTCACACTGCTCCGGGTGTTTGAAGCGCAGACTGTTCTTGTGTTCATCGACATACGGGGTCACCAAGGTAGAGTTCTGTAGAACTGTGTGGTGTGCTTGAGACCAAGAATATCCGTCCCTACATATTATTGAGTCCCCTCCCAGCGTGCCTTTTCCAGCCAGTCTCCCCTCATACCGCGATTTAGGGAGACCTATCTTCTTAAGGCCAAGAATGAAGTCAACACAAAACCCAATGACATCCTCTGTTTGATGGCCCATGGAGATGCTTCCTTTTTGCCTAGCGCAGTTACAGACATATTTGTTTAGGACTCCCATGAACCTCTCAAAGGAGAACATGTTGTGTAGAAATACGGGCCCCAGAATGACAATCTCGTCGACTAGATGAACTAGGACGTGCGTCATGATATTGAAGAAGGATGGTGGGAACACCAGCTCGAAACTGACAAGACATTGCGCCACATCACTCCTTAGCCTTGGTATGGTTTCTGGATCGATCACCTTCTGAGAGATTGCATTGAGGAATGCACATAGCTTCACAATGGCTAATCGGACGTTTTCCGGTAGAAGCCCCCTCAATGCAACCGGAAGCAGTTGCGTCATAATCACGTGGCAGTCATGAGACTTAGGTTCTGGAACTTTTTCTCTAGCATATTTATTATTCCCTTTATAATCGACGAGAAGCCAGTTGTGACCTTTACTGAGCAGTCATTCAAAGAAGATTTCTTTCTCTTCTTTCATAAGAGCATAGCTGGTAGGACCTTCATACTGCTTCGGAGGCATGCCGTCTTTTTCATGCAAACGTTGCAGGTCCTCCCGTGCCTCAGGTGTATATTTTGTCTTCCCATACACGCCCAAGAAGCCTAGCAGGTTCATGCAAAGGTTCTTCGTCACGTGCATCACGTCGATTGAAGAGAGGACCTCTAGGTATTTCTAGTAGGGTATGTCCCAAAATATAGATTTCTTCTTCCACATGGGTGCATGTCCCTCGGCGTCATTCGGAACAGCTAGTCCGCCGGGACCCTTTCCAAAGATTACGTGTAAATCATTTACCATAGCAAGTACGTGATCACCGGTACGCATGGCGGGCTTCTTCCGGTGATCTGCCTCGCCTTTGAAATGCTTGCCTTTCTTTCAACATTGATGGTTGGTCGGAAGAAATCGACGATGGCCCAGGTACACATTCTTCCTGCATTTGTCCAGGTATATACTTTCAGTTTCTTCTAAACAGTGCGTGCATGCGTGGTATCCCTTGTTTGTCTGTCCTGAAAGGTTACTGAGAGCGGGCCAATCGTTGATGGTTACAAACAGCAACGTGTGTAGGTTAAATTCCTCTTGTTTGTGCTCATCCCACGTACGTACACCGTTTCCATTCCAGCTGTCTGTCCTTAGGAACACATCAATGTTGTTGCCGGGTTGCTTAGGGCCTTGGATGAGAATTGGCATCATAATGAACTTCCGCTTCATGCACATCCAAGGAGGAAGGCTATACATACATAGAGTCACGGGCCAGGTGCTGTGATTGCTGCTCTGATCCCCGAAAGGATTAATGCCATCCGCGCTTAAACCAAACCATACGTTTCTTGGGTCACTTGCAAACTCAGGCCAGTACTTTCTCTCGATTTTTCTCCATTGTGACCCGTCAGCGGTTGCTCTCAACTTCTCGTCTTTCTTATGGTCCTCACTGTGCCATCGCATCAACTTGGCATGCTCTTCGTTTCTGAACAGATGTTTCAACCATGGTATTATAGGAGCATACCACATCACCTTCGCAGGAACCCTCTTCCTGGGGGGCTCGCCGTCAACATCACCAGGGTCATCTCATCTGATCTTATACCGCAATGCACCGCATACCGGACATGCGTTCAGATCCTTGTACGCACCGCGGTAGAGGATGCAGTCATTAGGGCATGCATGTATCTTCTGCACCTCCAATCCTAGAGGGCATACGACCTTCTTTGTTGCGTATTTACTGTCGGGCAATTCGTTATCCTTTGGATGCTTCTTCTTCAATATTTTCAGTAGCTTCTCAAATCCTTTATTAGGCACATCATTCTCTGCCTTCCACTGCAGCAATTCCAGTATGGTACCGAGCTTTGTGTTGCCATCTTCGCAATTGGGGTACAAC
Organism: Triticum aestivum; assembly: GCF_018294505.1. NCBI lineage: Eukaryota > Viridiplantae > Streptophyta > Magnoliopsida > Poales > Poaceae > Triticum > Triticum aestivum. The sequence goes on from NC_057800.1 coordinate 536,080,361, forward strand.
CCTTTTTTGTGATGCTCTAACATGTGATCGAACTTCAGCTTCTCCTTTTGACTTTCGCATTGCGTCCTCGCATCGACAATGACCCGGCGGAGATCATCATCATCGGGCACATCGTTTGGTTCCTCATGATCTTCAGTAGCTTCCCCCATTGCAGCATCATTGGGCACATCGTCTGGTTCCTCTTGATCTTCAGCAGCTTCCCCCGTTGCAGCATCACCGTATTCAGGGGGCACATAGTTGTCATCGTCCTCTTCTTCTTCGCCGTCTTCCAACATAACCCCTATTTCTCCGTGCCTCGTCCAAACATTATAGTGTGGCATGAAACCATTGTAAAGCAGGTGGGTGTGAAGGATTTTCCGGTCAGAGTAAGACTTTGTATTCTCACATTTAGGGCATGGACAACACATAAAACCATTCTGCTTGTTTGCCTCAGCCACTTCGAGAAAATCATGCACGCCCTTAATGTACTCGGAGGTGTGTCTGTCACCGTACATCCATTGCCGGTTCATCTGCGCGCATTATATATAATTAAGTGTGTCAAAAACCATTACAGAACATCATGAATAGATAATTAAGTGACCAAATTAATAGAAGTTCTTCATCACATTAAAACCAATGTACATACATAGTTCTCATCTAACAACATATAGCTCTCCAGAGCATCTAATTAATCAAACCATACATTGAAACTATGTAAAACATTTCAATGCGAAAACAAATGCGATCATAATCGCAACCAAGGTAACAATTGATCCAACGACATAATGATACCAAGCCTCGGTATGAGTGGCATATTTTCTAATCTTTCTTGTCTTCAACCGCATTGCATTCATCTTGATCTTGTGATCATCGACGACATCCGCAACATGCAACTCCAATATCATCTTCTCCTCCTCAATTTTTTTCCTTCAAGTAATTGTTTTCTTCTTCAACTAAATTTAACCTCTCGACAATAGGGTCGATTGGAATTTCTGGTTCAACTACCTCCTACATAAATAAAATCTATGTCACGTTGGTCGGCATAATTATCATAAACAATAAATGAACCAAATAGTTATAAAAAGATAATATATACCACATCCGAATCATAGCCATGACGAGGGCCGACGGGGGCGGATACCAAAACCATCGCACTATATAATAACAAGCAATAATAAAAGTAAGAAAACTAGACAAGTATCTATCTAAAGTAAGAATTTTTTCTTTCAGAAAGAAGATAAGAACAAGAGGCTCACCACGGTGGTGCCGGCGATGAGATCGGCGCGGGCGATCGACGGCGGTGAAGACGGGAATGGGACGTGATGGGCTGCTAAACCTAGACAAATCTCGAGGGAAATGGAGCTTTGAGGTCGAGCTTCGAGAGGAGAAAGCTTAACTAGTGTAGCTCGGGCATTTCATCGAACACCTCATGTGCATAGGAGGTGAGCTAGAGCACCACAAAGCCGTCCCCTCGCCGGCCAGAGAAAAACAAAGCACTGGAGTGCTCTGCTCGCGGGCAAGGGGTATATATAGGCACCTCATTGGTCCCGGTTCGTGGCATGAACCAGGACCAAAGGGAAGCCCGTGGTCCCAGTTCAAGCCACCAACCGGGACCAATGGTGGTGGGCCAGGAGCGAGGCCCATTGGTCCGGTTCGTCCCACCAACCGGGACCAAAGGGGCCAGACGAACCAGGACCAATGCCCCCACGAGGCCCGGCAGGCCCCTGGCCTCACGAACCGGGACCAATGCCCCCATGGGTCCCGGTTTTGGACTGAACCGGGACTAATGGGCTGACCCGGCCTGAACCAAAGCCCTCTTTTCTACTAGTGGATGATCATCATTATTAGAGCATTGTCCCAGTAAGGAAAGGATGATGGAGACTATGATTCCCCCACAAGTCGGGATGAGACTCCGGACGAAAAATAATAAAAAGAGAAAAAAAAGAAAAGAGGCCAAAAAAAGAAGGCCCAAATAAAAAAAATGAGAGAAAAAGAGAGAAGGGACAATGTTACTATCCTTTTTCCACACTTGTGCTTCAAAGTAGCACCATGATCTTCATGATAGAGAGTCTCCTATGTTGTCACCTTCATAAACTAGTGGGAATTTTACATTATAGAACTTGGCTTGTATATTCCAATGACGGCTTCCTCAAATTTACCTAGGTCTTCGTGAGCAAGCAAGTTGGATGCACACCCACTTAGTTTCTTTTTGAGCTTTCATACACTTATAGCTCTAGTGCATCTGTTGCATGGAAATCCCTACTCACTCACATTGATATCTACTGATGGGCATCTCCATAGCCCGTTGATACGCCTAGTTGATGTGAGACTATCTTCTCCTTTTTTATCTCCTCCACAACCACCATTCTATTCCACCCATAGTGCTATATCCATGGCTCACGCTCATATATTGCGTGAAGATTGAAAAAGTTTGAGAACATCAAAAGTATGAAACAATTGCTTGGCTTGTCATCGGGGTTGTGCATGTTTTAATATTTTGTGTGGTGAAGATAGAGCATAGCCAGACTATATGATTTTGTAGGGATAACTTTCTTTGGCCATGTTATTTTGAGAAGACATGATTGCTTAGTTAGTATGCTTGAAGTATTATTATTTCTATGTCAATATTAAACCTTTATATTGAATCTTTCGGATTTGATCATTCATGCCACAATAAAGAAAAATTACATTGAGAAATACGTTAGGAAGCATTCCACATCAAAAATTCTGTTATTATCATTTTCCTACTCGAGGACGGGCAGGAATTAAGCTTGGGGATGCTTGATACGTCTGCAACGTATCTATAATTTTTTATTGCTCCATGCTATTATATTATCTATTTTGGATGTTAATGGGCTTATTTTTACACTTTTATATTATTTTTGGGACTAACCTATTAACCGGAGGCCGAGCCCAAATTGTTGTTTTTTGCCTATTTTAGAGTTTCGCTGAAAAGGAATATCGAATGGAGTCCAAACGGAATGAAACCTTCGGGAGCGTTATTTTTGGAACAAACGTGATCCAGGAGACTTGGAGTGGACGTCAAGAATCAATCGAGGAGGCCACGAGGCACGGGGGCGCGCACATCCCCCCTAGGCACGCCCTCCACCCTCATGGGCCCCTCGTTGCTCCACCGACGTACTTCTTCCTCCTATATATATCCGTATACCCCGCAAACAACCAGGAGCACCACGAAACCCTATTTCCACCGCCGCAACCTTCTATACCCAAGAGATCCCATCTTGGGGACTTTTCCGGAGCTCCCCCGGAGGGGGCATTGATCACGGAGGGCCTCTACATCAACTCCATGGCCCCTCCGATGATATGTGAGTAGTTTACTTCAGACCTTCGGGTCCATAGCTAGTATCTAGATGGATTCTTCTCTCTCTTTGGATCTCAATACAAAGTTCTCCTCGATTCTCTTGGAGATCTATTCGATGTAATCTTCTTTTTGTGGTGTGTTTGTCGAGATCCGATGAATTGTGGGTTTATGATCAAGTTTATCTATGAACAATATTTGAATCTTCTCTGAATTATTTTATGTATGATTGGTTATCTTTGCAAGTCTCTTCGAATTATCAGTTTGGTTTGGCCTACTAGATTGATCTTTCTTGCAATGGGAGAAGTGCTTAGCTTTGGGTTCAATCTTGCGGTGCTCGATCCCAGTGAAAGAAAGGGAACCGACACGTATTGTATTGTTGCCATCGAGGATGAAAAGATGGGGTTTATATCATATTGCATGAATTTATCCCTCTACATCATGTCATCTTGCTTAAGGCATTACTCTGTTCTTATGAACTTAATACTCTAGATGCATGGTGGATAGCGGTCGATGTGTGGAGTAATAGTAGTAGATGCAGAATCGTTTCGGTCTACTTGTCTCGGACGTGATGCCTATATACATGATCATGCCTAGATATTCTCATAATTATTCGCTTTTCTATCAATTGCTCGACAGTAATTTGTCCACCCACCGTAATACTTATGCTATCTTGAGAGAAGCCACTAGTGAAATCTATGGCCCCCGGGTCTATTTTCCATCATACAAGTTTCCAATCTATTTTATTTTGCAATCTTTACTTTCAATCTATATCATAAAAATACCAAAAATATTTATCTTATTATTATCATCTCTATCAGATCTCACTCTTGCAAGTGGCCATGAAGGGATTAACAACCCCTTTATCGCGTTGGTTGCGAGGTTCTTATTTGTTTGTGTAGGTACGAGGTGACTCGCGCGTGGTCTCCTACTGGATTGATACCTTGGTTCTCAAAAACTAAGGGAAATACTTACACTGCTTTACTGCATCACCCTTTCCTCTTCAAGGGAAAACCAACGCAGTGCTCAAGAGGTAGCAGTTAGAGTCCAAAACAAGGGCAAAAGTTTTTGGAAAAGTAGATACGATGGAGACGTATCACCCCCTCAATGCAACCAGAAGCAATTGCATCATAATCATGTGGCAGTGATGAGAATTTATGTTTTGGAATTTTTTCTCTGTCATATTTATTATTCCCTTTATATTCGACGAGAAGCCAGACAGGACCTTAATACTGCTCAAGCATTCAAAAAAGATTTCTTTCTCTTCTTTGATAAGAGTGTAGCTAGCAGGACCTTGATATTGCTTTGGATGCATACCGTATTTTTCGTTCATACATTTCTTGTCCTCCCGTGCCTCCAGTGTATCTTTTATCTTCCCATACACACCCAAGAAGCCTAGCAAGTTCATGCAAAGATTCATCGTCACATGCATCACATCGATTATAGAGCGGGCCTCTAGGACTTTCCAATAGGGTAGCCCCCAAAATATAGATTTCTTCTTCCACATGGGTGTGTGTCCATTAGCGTCATTCGGAACAGATTGTCCGCCAGGACCCTTTCCAAAGATTACTTTCAAATCCTTGACCATATCAAATATATCATCACCAGTACGGTGGACAGGCTTCTTCCGGTGATCTGCCCCACCTTTGAAATGCTTGCCTTTCTTTCTTAAGGTATGTCTGATCAGAAGAAATCAACGATGTCCCGGTTACACATTCTTCTTACATTTATCCAAATATATACTTTCAGTCTCATCTAAACTGTGCGTGCATGCATTGTATCCCTTGTTTGTCTGTCTTGAAAGGTTACTAAGAGCAGGCCAATCATTGATGGTTACAAATAGGAATGCTCATAGGTCAAATTCCTGTTGTTTGTGCTCATCCCACACACATACACCTTTTATGTCCCACAACTATAAAAGTTCTTTAACTAATGGCCTTAGGTACACATCAATGTCGTTTCCGGGTTTCTTAGAGCCTTGGATGAGCACAGGCATCATAATGAACTTCTGCTTCATGCGCAACCAAGGAGGAAGGTTATAGATATATAGAGTCACAAGCCAAGTGCTATGACTATTGCTCTGCTCCCAAAAAAGATTCATGCCATCTGTACTTATACCAAACCATAAGTTCCTTGCGTCATCTACAAACTTCGGCCATTTCCTCTCAACTTTTCTCCACTGTGACCCATCAGCTGGTACTCTCAACATCACGTCTTTGTTACGGTCTTCTTTGTGCCACCGCAACAACTTGGCATGCTCTTTGTTTCTGAACAGATGTTTCAACCGTGGTATTATAGGAGCATACCACGTTTCAACATCATCAGGGCATCTCGTCTAATATTATACTGCAATGCACCGGATACCGGTCATGCATTCAAATTCTTGTACTCCTCGCCGCCATAGAGGATGCAGTCATTAGGGCATGCATGTATCTTCTGCACCTCTAATCCTAGAGGGAAGAGAACCTTCTTTTCTTTGTATGTACTGTTAGGCAATTCATTATCCTTTGGAAGCTTCTTCTTCATTATTTTCAGTAACTTCTTAAATCCCTTGTTAGATAAACCATTATCTGTCTTCCATTGCAGCAATTCCAGTGTGGTACCAAGCTTTGTGTTGCCATCTTCGTAATTTGGGTACAACATTTTTTGTGATCCTCTAACATCCGCTCGAACTTCAACTTCTCCTTTTCACTTTCGCATTCTCTTTGTGCATCAACAATGGTCCGGTAAAGATCATCAGCGGGCACATCTGGTGCCTCTTGATCTTCACCTGCTCCCGTTGCAGTATCATCGTATTTAGAGAACATAGGATAGTTGTCATCATCCTCTTCTTATTCATTGTCTTCCATCATAACCCCTCTTTCTCCGTGCATGGTCCAACAATTATAGCTGGGCATGAAACCAAACTTAAGCATGTGGCCGTGAAGGATTTTCAAGGAAGAGCAATCCTTCTTATTCTGATAGAGAACACCTGGAAAACACATAAAACCATTCAGACTGTTTGCCTGAGCCACATTGATAAAATTATGCAAGTCCATAATGTACTCGGCAGTGCGTCGGTCACCGTACATCCATTGCCGGTTCATCTGCATTATATAATTAAGTATATCAAAAACCATTACAGAACGTCATGAATAGAGAAATGACCAAATTAATAAAAGTTCATCACATTAAAACCAAAGTACAATAGTGATCAAATGTTATTACTTCAAAAATAAATACATAAAGTTCATACATAGTTCTCATAAAACAACATACAACTATCTAGAGCATCTAAAACAGACATTGGAACTAACATACAACTATGTAAATAACATTTGAATGCAACAACAAATGCGAGCAAATTCACAACTAAAGTAATAATTGATACAACATCATAATGATACCAAGCCTCTTTATTAATCTTTCTAATCTTCAAGTGCAGTGCATCCATCTAGATCTTGTGTAGATCGACAACATCGGCAACATGCAACTCCAATTTCATCTTCTTGATACGTCTCCAACGTATCTATAATTTTTGATTGTTCCATGCTATTATGTTATATTTTTTTGGATGTTTTATATGCATTAATTGCTATTTTATATGATTTTTGGGACTATCCTATTAACCTAGAGCCCAGTGCCAGTTTCTGTTTTTTCCTTGTTTTAGAGTTCCGCAGAAAAGGAATACCAAACGGAGTCCAAACGGAATAAAACTTTCGCGATGATTTTTCTTGGACCAGAAGACACCCAGGAGACTTGGAATGCAAATCAGAAGAGCTACGAGATGGCCACAAGGGTGGAGGGCACGCCCAAGGTGTAGGGCGTGCCCCCGACCTTGTGGGCCCCTCAGTGACCTCTTGACCTAGATCTTCCCCCTATATATACTCTTATACCCTGAAAACTTCCAGGAGAGCCACGAAAGCACTTTTCCACCACCGCAACCTTCTGTACCCGTGAGATCCCATCTTGGGGCCTTTTCCGGCATCCTGCTGGAGGGGGATTCGATCACGGAGGACTTCTACATCAACACCATTGCCTCTCCGATGAAGTGTGAGTAGTTTACCTCAAACCTACGGGTCCATAGCTAGTAGCTATATGGCTTCTTCTCTCTCTTTGATTCTCAATACTATGTTCTCCTCGATGTTCTTGGAGATCTATTCGATGTAATACTCTTTTGCGGTGTGTTTGCCGAGATCCAATGAATTGTGGATTTATGATTAGCTTATCTATGAATATTATTTGAATCTCCTCTAAATTGTTTTATGCTTGATTTGATATCTTTGCAAGTCTCTTCGAACTATCAATTTGGTTTTGCCAACTAGATTGGTTTTTCTTGCAATGGGAGAAGTGCTTAGCTTTGGGCTCAATCTTGCGCTGCTTGATCCTAGTGACAGAAGGGGAACCGACACATATTGTATTTTTTCCATCGAGGATAAAAAGATGGGGTTTTCATCATATTGCTTGAGTTAATTCCTCTACATCATGTCATCTTGCTTAAGGCGTTACTCTGTTCTTTATGAACTTAATACTCTAGCATGCTGGATAGCAGTCGATGTGTGGAGTAATAGTAGTAGATGTAGAATCATTTCGATCTACTTGACAAGGACGTGATGCCTATATTCATGATCATTGCCTTAGATATCGTCATAACTTTGTGCTTTTCTATCAATTGCTCGGCAGTAATTTGTTCACCCACCGGAATATTTTCTATCTTGAGAGAAGCCTCTAGTGAAACCTATGGCCCCCGGGTCTATTTTCCATCATGTAAGTTTCCGATCTATGATTCTAGTTTCCTATTTACTTTCTTTTGCAATATTTTACTTTTTGTTCCATAAACCAAAAATGCCAAAAATATTACTTTACCATTTATCCATCTCTATCAGATCTCACGTTCACTACAGGAATCAGCTACTTTGCCATCTGCCACGGCGGACGGCAAAGGCATGAACGGCAGATGACAAAGGTCTTTGCCGTCTGCCGTGGACGGCAAAAGGCTCCGGCAAAGTAAGGTCCGGCAAAGAGCTACTTTGCCGTCTGCTTTACGCGGCTGACGGCAAAGGGGCCTTTGCCATCAGCAGCAGACGACAAAGAAAGCAGACGACAAAAAATGCGATGTTAGTCCGTTAGGTGGCTAACGGCAGGCCTTTGCCATCCGTCGCTGACGGCAAAAAATTTCCTGCCTTTGTCGTCCGCCGTATGATGTCAGCTAGACGTCACTACATGGCAGGCCTTTGCCGTCCGCCGCTGATGGCAAAATTGTTTACTCTTTGCCGTCTGCCACTGTAGGCAAACTGACCAAATGGGTCAGCTCCTAGGAAGCACAGTTGGCTGCCACGTGGCTTCTTTGCCGTCCGCGGCTGACGGCAAAGAGCTCGTTGTCGTCGGTGGCAGACGGCAAACATACATAAGCAAATATATATGACATGTATAGATATATTTCACAGGGCTATTTAATAGCAAACATATCACATATCCAGCACATAATTAAGTTTCATCCATTCATACATAAGCAAGTTCCATCCATATACATATTACAATGCAAAGTTTCATCAAGATAGCAAGTTCCATCATAGCAAGCTAGATACAATGCAAAGTTTCATCAAAGAAAAAACAAGCACTCCATCATAGCAAGCTAGCTTCCATGAAGTGAATGAAATCTGCAAAATGGCAAATAAGAAAGTTAGAAATATATAGGTGACTAGAAGAAGAAGACTAGAACAAGAAGTATATGTCATTTATGAGCTAACTTAGGTGAATTGGGTCATATATGAGCTAACTAAGTTAAAATGGGTCGTTTATGAGCTAACTAAGGTGAAATGGATCATTTATGAGCTAACTTAGTTGAAATCGGTCGTTTATGAGCTAACTAAGGTGAAATGGATCGTTTTTGAGCTAACTAAGTTGAAATGGATCGTTTTTGAGCTAACTTAGGTGAAATGGATCATTTATGAGCTAACTTAGTTGAATGGGTTGTTTATGAGCTAACTAAGGTGAAATGGATCGTTTTTGAGCTAACTAAGATGAAATGGATCGTTTTTGAGCTAACTTAGGTGAAATGGATCATTTATGAGCTAACTTAGTTGAAATGGGTCGTTTATGAGCTAACTGAGGTGAAATGGATTGTTTTTGAGCTAACTAAGGTGAAATGGATCGTTTTTGAGCTAACTTAGGTGAAATGGATTATTTAAGAGCTAATTTAGGTGAAATGGATTGTTTTTAGCTAACTTAGGTGAAATGGATCGTTTATGAGCTAACTTAGTTGAAATGGATCGTTTATGAGCTAACTTAGTTGAAATGGATCGTTTATGAGCTAACTTAGTAAAAAGCATCATTTTAGAGCTAACCTAGGTGTGATGGGTCATTTTGGAGCTAACCTAGGTAAGATGGGTCGTTTTGGAGCTAACCTAGGTGAAATGGGTCATTTTAAAGCTAAGCTAGGTAAAATGGATCATTTAGGAGCTAATCTAGGTAAAATGGGTCATTTTAGAGCTAACTTCGATAAACTGGATCATTTATAAGCTAACTAAGGTAAAATGGGTCATTTTAGAGCTAACTTAGGTAAAATGGATCGTTTATGAGCTAACTAAGCTAATTATCCAATTTTTGACATAAGTAATCTAAGTACAAATCGTTTTAGAGCTAACTTAGGTAAAATGGATGCTTTTGGAGGTCAGTAAGCTTATTAAGTCATTTTGGAGGAAAAGAAGCTAACTCTAGGTCATTATGGTAAGCATATTGGAGGAAATAAAGCTAAGTCTAGGTCTTTATGCATTTTTTAAGCAAAACACTAGAGAAACTTACCGTGATCATGGAGGTGTAGGAGCGGGCTGGCTCGTGCCGGTAGCTGGAGAAGGATCGTGCGATACTTGTCTGGAGTTACGCTGCACCAATGATCATTACCAATGTCTCGTTACCATGATGACACTCAAATGTTAAGACTAGCAAGTAATGTCCATTCAAATTAAACTCACCGTGGTCCCAAGAGCAATCACTGGCATCGGCGGAGCGGTCTGACCGGGCTTCTCACACACAGACTGCACATTTGGTTTTGACAAACACAGTCATACTAGTTAGTAATGAGACAAACACTACATGAATGTTTTGGCTAATATGTAGAAGAAACTTACCACAAGGAGGTCGTACATGGCCCTTGCCTGCATGTCATTCCATGCCCTCTCCTCCTCCAACATCTTTGTCGTCCTCTCCTCCAACTCCCGCTGCCTCTCCGCCGCCTCCGCCAGAAGTTTCTCCTTTCTATCTCTCTCACTCTGTATAGCAGCCTGCAACACCACTCACATGACCATTTGTAATCATTGATGGAAGCGCACACAATGCAATGGAGAAAGATAGCTGAGTATGTATAACTAACCTTGAAGGTGAGTTGGACTGGCTGTTCACGAGGCCTTATCTCAGGAGCGGAGCTCGACTGGCGCGCCTTGATCTCCGGGAGAGTGCTAGGACAACGGATAAGTCCATCTCCCATGGCTATGGAGCCATGGGACCTCCCGCCACCAGATATCATCAGCAGCTCTGTATCAATGGGACCCTGGCTCGGGTTAAAGTCCTCCCCTTTCCTCTCCTTCCCCTGATCTGTATATTGCACGAGCTTGTCGTGGGAGGAGATTTTGGTGAAGTTCTTTGGATCATCGAGGTCAGACACAGAGAATGCCTTGAATTTCTTGTAAGGGCCAGTGTGGGCCATGGCATACAGGTCGTACACCTCTAGCACCTTATCCGCCTTATTGTAGCGTGCCTGAAAGAGAGAAACAAAGTTAATTAGTAATTAAAGGGCTAAAGCTAGCATGATGAATGAATTGCATGAATCATGAAGCAAACCACATACCCAGTTCCGCCCGAACTGAAATAAGTTGGAGCTGCCTTGATGGTGTGGCACACCTTCCATTTGGGCACGTTTGTCCTTGGCCTCGTTGTGGAGGGCTAGCCATTCATTTGAGCACCACTCATTGAACAACACCTCCCAACAATCCATCCGATCCGCACACCATCTCGGAGGCGCCTAAGTTAGCAAATAGAAACTTGAGCGCTACGGCTATGAATTACTAAATGAAGGAAGTAAGTACACGGCCTTAAGAATTACCTTCATGTACTCCTCCTTACTCAAGAACTTCTCGTGGCACGCCGGCTTGGTCTTCTTGATACCACGCGAGGCGTAGTAGTCTCGAACAACCTGCACCTGAGCCTCGTGCCGTAAGTTCTATAGTAGGCGCTTGCAGACATTATCGATAACATTTGCCGCTTCCTCCTCGTATCCCTCCTCACACCAGTAGAATGTCTCCAATCAAATGAGACAATATTGATTAGTACAATTAATAACTAGCTAGTTGAATATTTTTTATTGTGTAAAGGAGAAATTATCCAGAACTTTCTGATCACCACGTCTGCCCTGGTCTTGCACAAGACACCGTCGATAATCTCACCCGGTGGGGCCGAGGCAGCCAAGTAGTGCTCCCAACTCAATCCAAGCTCTGGAAGCCGACCCTCACCAGGCAACGTGACAAACCCCGGGAAGTTTTGCCGACAAAGAACTCCAAGGACGGAGTTGGGCCAACGGACACTATGATGGTGGTCCCAACCCCTGCAGCATGACTAGGCCAACACATTAGTTATTTGAAGAAACGTGAATGCAGAAGGTACAAAAATATTAAATGCACTTACCTCTCCCCATCAGGAAAAATCAACCACCTCTGCTCACGGGTCACCGGCACGGACGGGAGCCGTGTACAACCACGCTGGTAGACGGTGCCCCCCTCCTCCTCAATATCAGTCGGCTCCCCGCCATCATCAGCATGGCCACTCGGCTCCTCAGGCTGATCCGTCCAGGTACCCCATCCAAACATGTGCTCTTCCGGGGTCTTGTGGGCCGAAGGCCCGTCGACCCGAGGCTCGTGGGCCAAAGACCTGTGGACCGGAGTCCGTGTAGCCTCCTCCTCGGATGAGTCCACCCTAGTAGTCACATGCTCGGGTGAAACAGCTGGGGGTGGCGGCGAGGAAGGCGCCGTAGCAGTCACCCTACCTCCTCTCCCGCGACCACGTGCTCCACCTCCTCTCTTGTTCTTACCTCGTCCCCTGCTGGGCACCGCGGTCGATGAAGAAGTTCCCGGCGGTGTCGCCATACTGTCCAGCAACGCTCGACGGAGAGGTGCGTGTGGAATGGAAGACCTCACACCACGCGTCGACAAAGAAGGGGTCTCGGCGCGCTCCCGACCAGCGCCCACCATCTTTCAACACCTGCCATGACAAAGAATAAACGAAATTAGTACAACATAAAAAATACCGACATGAATAATAATATGTATATCACTTAAGTGTATCATCATCAAGTACAACATAAAAAATTGAATACCTAACACTACTAATAATCTCGATCAGTATCATCAATAAATGCATAATCATCATCATCATCATCATCACTATAATCAATGACGGGCTCATATGGTTCAGTGGCATCAACATGTCCAAGGCCACCTTGACGTAATCGGTCAAGCATTGACAGGTCATCCGCAGCAGTAACCTCTTCTTGTTCCGGCTCTTCTTGTTCCTCCTCTGGAGTGATGTCGGATTCACTGTCGCTGTCTACTTCAATGTTTTGGGGTGAAGTATAGTGGTTCTTGAAACGCTTTTTGGAAAGACGTGTCTCTTGGAAGAATTCTCCTTCATATGTGTCTGGTTTAATGTGAGGTTCATAATCCTCTTCCTTTGGGGGAGAAAGTCTAGCACGTGGCAGCACTTCATAAACGACATCCCAACCTTTCAGATTTGGATTAGTTTGGCAGGCCCACGGTAGATAGAATACTTGGGTCACCTTTTGAGCCGTAATATAGACATTAGGAACATCTAAATGGGTGCTTTGGTTGATTTCAACTAGCCCTATATGTTCATGAGTCCTTGTAGTCTCCTTTGGTTGAAACCAATAACATTTGAAGACTACGACATTCGGTGGGTTTTCACCATAGAATAGAAGTTCATAAATTTCTTCAACTCTCCCATAATACTCGGTACCTCCTTCGCCGATAGCAGATACACAACAATTTGTAGACTTTCGGTCGGCCATAGATAGCTCTTTGCCATAGGTACAAAAGCGATACCCGTTGATGTCGTATTTGTCAAATGAACGGACCTTATAGTCAAAACCATTAGCGACTTGTCTCAATTCGGTGTCCATAGACTCTGAATTAGCCTACAAGTTTAATATGAAAGGATTGTTGCATTACGCACAAATTAGTGAATGAAATGAAATTGTCTAATAGAAATTACTGTTTGTTTGAACCAAGAGATGAAACCGGGATAGCCGCTTCCTTGCTTTGCGAGAAGCTCACACTCTTCGACGGAATCCTTTTGGATCACCGCTCCATACGAGAATATGGCGACGTATCGACTATATGAAATATCTAGGAATAAGAGTAGTTCAAAGGAAATAGAAGTTGCAAAACAATGTACCGAGAACTTACTCGATGTACGGCCGCACTTCTATCAGGTTGTTGAAGATATACAATGAAATGGTTCGCCATTCTTCGTTATCCAAAGATACTGGATTTGAAACACTAGCTGGTGCGAGATTCCCTTTGAATAGGCTGAGGTTGGATCCACCCTTTTTAGGGTCGTCAGCATTGTACCGAGGCTTCAGATTATGCAAATGATGATTTTTGGCTTCATAGTGTGCTGTCACGAAGTTTGCCGCCACCTCAGTGATGAATGCCTCAGCCATCGATGCTTCAATTCTACGTTTATTTTTACATTTTTCTCGAAGCGTCTTCTTCATCCTCTCAGTTGGGTAGCACCAACAATTTTGCACGCCCCCCCCCAATCTTGCCTCGGTCGGGAGATGCAAAATCAAATGCTGCATTGGATTAAAGAAGCCCGGTGGAAATATCTTCTCTAACTTGCAGATCAAATCCGGCGCCAACTCTTCCATTTCTTCTAGCACACCAGGCGATAGTTCTTTCGCACAAAGAACACGGAAGAAATAGATGAGTTCTGCCAGTACTAGCCATTCATCCTCAGGGATGAAGCCACACAACATCACCGACATTACCCGCTCAATCCATTTGTGCCAATCACGACTCTTGAGACCAAATATCTTCAATTTATCAAGACTCGCTCCCCTCTTTAGATTCGCTGCATACCCATCGGGGAACATCAACTGCATTTTCACCCACAAGATAATTTCCCTCATACCTGGCCTTCCAAGATTGAACCATGCCTTTGGCTTCCTCCAGTTCTACTTTCCTTTTGGTTCTTTCATGTTTTGTAACGGCCTATCACATAGCGCCTCCAGATCGACGCTAGCCTTAGTATTATCCTTTGACTTCCCATCTATGCCGAACAATGTACCAAAAAGTGCCTCGGCGATATTCTTCTCAGTGTGCATCACGTCGATGTTGTGTGGGCAAAGGAGGTCTTTGAAGTAAGGCAGATCCCATAAGCATGTTTTGTGAGTCCAGGCGTGCTTAGAATTATACCCCTTGAAGTACCCTAGACGCTTTGGATCTGGCTCGAGAGCGTTTAACTGATCCAAGGTCTGTTGGCCTATCAACGTAGGTGGTGCAGAGTTTTTGACAACTCTACCTCTGATGAAGTTCTTCTTGTCTTTCCTGAACTTATGGCGAGGATCCAGGAACTGTCTATGCATGTCGAAGCAAGAAAACTTGCGACCGGCCTGAAGCCAACGAAACTCAAGAGCTCCCTTGCATGTGGGGCACGTGAACCTTCCATGCACACACCAGCCAATGAATAGCGCATATGCCGACAAGTCATGCATCGAGTACATGTACCAGACACGCATTATGAAGTTCCATTTGCTATAGGCGTCGTATGTCTTGAACCCATTATCCCAGGCTTCTTGCAATTCGTCCTTAAGCGGCTGCATGTACACATTCATATTTTCCCCCGGATAGTTGGGCCTTGGAATTATCAACGTCAGGAAAATGTTCTTTTTTTGCATAATCTGTCCGGGGGGGTGGAATGAGTGGAAAGACAAATACGGGCCAACAACTGTATTGGGCTGCTGTCATACCAAACACATTGAACCCATCCGTGCTGATGCCGACTCGAGGATGCCTCGGATCTGCCGCTTTGTCAGCATGTAATTCATCAAACTTTTTTCGTGCAACACCATCCGATGTGTGTACCATCATCAGATTCCCATCTGCATCTAGTTCGGTTCTTTTGCCTGTTTTGTGCCATGTCATCTGTCTGGCCGTCTCTTCGACCATGAAAAGACATTGAAGTCTTTGTACGATTGGCATATACCGAAGAACACTAACGGGGATTTTGGTCTATGTCTTCTCACCCATAGCATTGTCTACCACAATATACCTGGAAGACTTGCAAATGGGACAATAGTTCAAGTCCGCATAGTCAAGCCTAAATAAGGCACATCCTTTCTCACAGGCATGTATCTTCTCATAGGGCATCTTCAGTGCACGGAGGATTTTGTCCGACTGGTATAGGTTTGCAGGCATTACTTGGCCTTTGGGTAGAAAGCGTCCAAATACTGTCATAATTGCATCGTAGCATTCTCTGCCCAAGTTGAACTGAGCCTTCAGAGCCATTACTTGTTAGATGGCATCCAACTGACAAAGCTCAGTGTGCTCGTGGAGCGGACGTTTTGAAGACTCCAACATTTCATTAAAGGCCTTTGCTGATTCCTCCATCTCCTAGTCTGAATCCCGAGCATCATCATAGTCTTGCACCATGTTTTCCATCCCGGTACCATGCTCGTCGGTGCGACGACGATCCACCTCAGTTCGGTCACGTTGGGCAGACTCACCATGAAATGTCCACACCGTATAATCGGGCGTAAAACCACTCTTCTGTAGGTGTTTGCCCATTTCAGCCTCTGTCCTCTTTTCCCAATTGCCGCACCGGAAACAGGGGCACCAGGTTTTCCTCTGGCCATTTGCAAATGCGGCTTGCACAAACCCCTTGGTTTTTGTGAACCATTCAGCGCTCCTTTTGTTCTGACCAGTGTGACCGGTATGCATCCACGCACGATCACTCATCTTGACTTTCAAAGCTACCGGACACACAACAATTATATATATATAATTCAGCATGTATATATTCATCAGTTGATCTACTTTGTCAATTTTATTACGTCCATGCAACCTACACTCTAATAGGTAATGATAGGTCCTAATCCCACCCGGGTATGTGTAGATTGGGTTCATTTTCCCATGCTATGCTCCGGATCCGACGCAAAATTTCGGCAGCACCTCCCCGCTGTTCTCCTGATGCATGTCTCTACAATAAACAGAGAGGATGTGTACCCAAAGAACAACAGGGGAGGCACTGACGAAATTTATGCGTCGGATCCGGAGTAGAGCATATGGGAAAATAAACCCAATCTACACATACTCGGGCTGTCCATGGATAGCGTTGGACAATTCAAAAGAATCAAGGTTATAGATATGCAAATGCATGCATACTTATAACTATGACGCTTTCGAACGGGAGACACATATTGGTTACGCATACTGATGATTCAAGACACATATATAGCTAGCTATCAAGTTTCATCGGCACGAACACCAGAACAGAGCAAATAATTAATGGGGGAGGAGGACATGTCATTTGTGCTCACCCACGAACGAAGGGGCAGAGCTCGTCAAACGCACGACGAGGTCATCGAACACCAAACCTTGCGGCGATGAAACAACTGCACATTTAAATCTACCCGATCAACACAATTATATATGATGTTTTTCATAACAAAATCGAAAAATATATGACCTAACTAATAATTCACAAATATATGACCCCGTCGGCCTCTAGAAGGCCAAAGAACACCTTTTCGGGAGGTGTCGGGTGTCGGGGTGTCGTGTCGGTGTCGGGGTGCCGTGTCGGGGTCG